>NW_010169914.1:40801-54201 GCF_000695765.1 Mesitornis unicolor
GCAACTTGCTCACAGTTGATACCTCTGGCTGGCACCCAGAATGGTACTGATGAGCTCCGAAAGAGCTGTCTCCAACCCTCCCCAGCTGTGGAGATGCCTGTTGTGTCTGGCCTTAAGGGAAGGAAAAAGTAAAGAGTGGAAAATTGGAGTGTCATGGAGGATAATTGGTCCTGAACTAGTTTTAATTTAATTTTTTTTAATTAAGGTTTTAGAGTAGCACAAGAAGAAGACAGTAAGCAAATAACAATGCCTCATGACTTGCAGGACTATATTTTACAAAATATAAAATTATAGGTAGAATACAGATTGATTTATTTGTTTTTGTACAATAGATTGAGTCTATGTGGTGTAGTGGCTTAAAAGCTATTAAGAAGCAGGGATTTGGGAGTTTTGTTTTATTGATTTCACCTAATTTATGTTTTTAAAATCAAAAATGGGATTAAGTTTCTGGGGAAAAATTGATGTTGAGAAGGTTCTTTATGAAGAGGTTTACTGAAGCTAAAGATGGCAGTTTCTCTTACATAAAGTTTTGGGAGTGTCTGAACTAAAACACACGTAAACAGCAGTCCAAAAGCAAGTAATATTTTTTTCCTATACAAAGACCCACAGTACTAATGTGTAGTCATTAAAGGAGAAACCTTTGGACAGCCTTTCCAATGACTATGTAAAGTTGCATTTCTTTAACTCTCACCAGTGTTTGTTACTGCAGTTCGTGTTGCTTTAGGGAGCAGAGAAGGAAAAAAGTTGTGTAAATTCAGTGGTCCTGACACGACTTGCAGTGAAAACTGGGAGGCAAGGGAAGTTTGCTGGACCTTGTGTGCCATGGCAGTGCAAACAGTTTTCCCACCATGAGAAATCTTGGGGCAAACTATGGTGAAAGAAAATTCTCAAGGTAACTGTTGTCTCAGTCAGAGCCTCTTTCCTCTTAGGCTGAAAACACCTAAAACTTCCTGAGTATGGGAGTACAGCAGTGTAAAGAAATGTATCTCATTTTACAAACTTTTTTTGTCTGAGCAGCTGGAGTTTTCCTAGGTCGTCTTGTTCCCGTGTGCATCGTCTCAGAAAGGCATAACAATTTGTATGCTCCTGTCTGTGCTACGAAGCTGCAGGCAAAATGCCTCCAGCTCTCCCCTGGGACAGTGATACTCCATGTGGTGCCCAAAAGGCCCATAAATTATTTGCTTGCATATTTTGAATATTCACAGCTTCAGCAAACAGGACCCTGTATAAAACTGATGACACTGAGGTATTTCATAGAACCTAATAGTTTAATTTTTTTATTGTCTCAACATTTTGAATTCAAATTATCTTTACTTAACTATAATTTAAAAGTTGTCTTGGTGTAGGAACATGAGAAACAGCATCCTTGCAGAAATTTGTCAGTAGAATTCACACTAAAAGAGCACCATCAGAGCACAATTCGAGAAGTTAAAACTAGCTTTTAGGGGAGAGTTCTTTTCCTTTTTTTTATTCAGGGCAAGTTTTGTGCTAGGACTTGCAAGTCTAAAAACAAATTAGGCAAATCATAGGAGTAGGAAAGTGCAATGTAAAATTGCTGTTGTCACAAAATACATGTTATTCATGTACATCTTTAGGACTCATTTCAGTGCTCAGTTAAAAAAATGTAGGTGAGATCATAACAATTAACTGAAGTATCAGCTTCATAATGCACCAGATACATGGCTTTTTTGTTTCAGATGGTATTTAGTACTGATCAGAATAGCACAGATAGAACTCAACATAATAACTGGATCTCATCTGTTTGGTGTCCTGAACTCTTACATTTAGCAGAACAACATCACCACAAATGGTGGTTTAGCTCTTCTGATTCACATCTTGATTGAAGTTTAAATTTTCTAACTAAGCTATCATTATAGAAGTTCACTGAAGTGCACTTCCATTATGTGAATTGTGGCATTCTGGAGGTGCCTAGCTCAATGAAGAATGATAAAATTAACGTCAAAACTCTTGTTTTCTTACCTGGAAGAGAGGGAAGGATTTGCTGATAAAGCAAACTTCATAACATTGCCTAAATAATGTAAACATATCGTGGAAAAAGGAGGGGAAGGGGAAATTCCTCCAGACTGTTTTGTTTTACTTTTATGTAGAACTGGATGAAGAAGGAGATGTTACAAAAGTGGAGGAAGTTGACATAACTGGCCTTTGTAAAAGAGGCTACAATGGATTTAAGATCTCTGAACAGTCAACTGTATCACGGAAATTTTGGAAGGTGTCCAGTTATTTATCAAAATTAATCCCAAAGACTTCATCTACTACTGGTGAATATTGTTTTGGGATCAGGGTTATTTTCTGGTGTGTCCAGGTGTGTTTCATGTATGACTAAGTTTTGGTTGTTTGATAGTTAACAGCGTCCACACAGGTGTCTCCTAAATAGTCCAGATACTTGACTTGAGAACTCAGGTCATACACAATTTAAAAGGATCTTAGGTATGGAGAGAGACAAGCTGTTCTTTGCTTTTATCGCTTTTAATTCTTTGGCTTCATGACTGCCCTTTTCTGTATTTTCTCTTCACTTATACTTTTAATGGGTATAAAGTTGTAGATCTCGGACCCAGTTTCCTCAGCTAGATAGTGTTGCCTGCTCAACTTCACACCATTTCTACTGATCTCTTCTTCAAGAGAGAAAGGGAAGCACCCTGATTAAAAACCTGATATCATCAGAGAGTGAAAAAGTATTTACACTCGTTACCTTTTAATCTTTCCCTCTTTTCTCTTATCCGTGTTTAAGTTGATATCATTAACGTGGAAGAGAAGTTTCTATAATCTCCCTTTTTCTTATGGAGAGAATGCAGGCAGAGCCTTATTGCAAGGCATTATAGTGTCCAGTGACAGACACACGACACTAGGACAGAAGCACAGACAATGTTGCCTTATCTCTACAGTTTGAACTAGGTAGTTATGCAAACTGATGCTAGAAGTGCTTGGCAAAGAAAATGATGATGGCTTTATTAATACCTGTCATATGTAACACGTCAGTTGTATAATGCTGGTGTACGGTCTTCTTTAGGCTGTCTACTCACTTTCTGGTGGAAATCAATTCCAGAGTTGCTAACAGTTAACCAATTCATCCCTCCTCCTGAAGTACCTGAAGATCTTCTGATGACCTCTTATGCTACGTGCTGTGCTGGAGACACACTGCAACTTGGCTGTGTGATGCTGTCGGTGTGATTACTCACTCGGGCATAAAGGAATCTTTGAGGGATGAAAGTCCCAAGTTTTGCACTGAGCTTCTTACAGCCCTGAAATCCAAACAGGGACTTAAAACACAGTTATATCTTAGTTCAGATGTCTGTTATTCTGGTATGTGGCTTCCAGTTATGTGCTTTAAGTCTTGCACATAAGTGGCATACGTGTCCATCTGTGAGCAGGTAACTGTGGAGTGTTTTGGGTAACCCACATGCCCAGATTAGCCTTTGTGGTAACACTTTTGCAAGTTAATAATTAACTACAGAGTTTTAAACACTGTAATTTCATTATTACCATTAGACTAATGAAGTATAACTTCAGATCATAATTTTTGCGAATGAGAACTTTCACTTCCAGTGGCACTCATCTCTCCATCCTAACCAAAGCAATTACCTTGAGTTATACTTCAATATGCATAGCCACTCAATTACTTCCAGAAGGCAGCAGCAAAAGTCATCGTCTTATGCCAGAGTAATCTATATAATGCAGCTACACTGCTCTTTTCTGTAGCGATATCAGCTCTATCAGCCTCTTTGCTTTCGGATTCTCTGCCTAAAGCTTCTCAAAATTGTAAAGCTTAGAGAAGAAGTGCTCACTAATTGGGTACATTGTAAGTGGAGAAAAATCTCATTAAAATCAAGGAGTTATTTGTGGATGTTGAAAAAGAAAATAAACCTTTGTAGCTGGAGTTCACTGCATCATTATTTTAATTTATATGTGGCTTGGACCCACATTCAAAGGGCAGTCTGGGTCACAAATACGAGAACTTAATGGTAGCTGTTGCTGTTTAATCAAGAAAGGAGAAGATCACTAACAATGGAGCATATATAACTTTTGCTGCTTACAAGATCCAGAATTCCCTGAGAGTCTTGGCATAGATTTTTTTTAAAAAAATTATTTTCAATACATGAGGAAAATTGGTCAGTTTGAGTTAATTGTTTTATTACTGACGTATCATGGGCATCCAGTTGAGCTCAACAAAACTTAGTAGCACATGTGTATGCTGAAGCACAGAAAGGATGAAGTCGGGAATAATTCCAGACCAAGTATCTTTCAATACCTATTGAAATTGTTCAGCTGTTCTGTGACCACTTGTAGATTGAGAGTATTTACTTCCCTACCCAAAGGATGAAAATAAAATATGAATAAAAGTTGAGTAAGTCTTCAGATAGCTTTAAAAAAAATATAAATCAGAGAATGGGAGACAAAATAATAGGAGAGTAACTATGAATCAACTGTAAATCTTTGTATTATAATACTCTTAGATTTCTTTACCAGTCTCTTGGATTCCCATTCTCTTCTTTCTCACACAAAAATACATGTTTGTGTTATACTATAGATTATAAATGAGCGGACCCACATTCCAAAGACCTTCCTGTGGTGGATCCTGAGGGAAGTTAACTGCAAATAACAGCTTTATCACAAAGAACTTGCAGGAAAGGAACATTTTTTCCAAAACAAGACTATATTAGTTTGACGTATGGAAGACAGCTGCTTTGAGGATTCAGTGAGGAAACATTTTTCAAGAGGTAAGCATGCATTTAATATGTGCTTTCAGGATTTCTTGAGATACTGTTTTAAAAATGAAAATCCCAACAGTGCAATATGATTCTGTGTCCCCTCTGTACTCCAGTTCCCAGGATGTGTCCAGCAACTTGCAAGAGGCACAGAGGTCATTTAATTAGCAGATCATTTCATGGCTGGGAGACACAGAAGTGCTTTGAGGATGTGATCTTCATGGTTGGGAAATTATGTCCTTGGTTCTGTTCTAAGGAATCTCATTTTTATTGGACGAATGAGGCAGAGCAGTGCATGAGTTGCTCTACTTGTTTTAACTTAATTTTGTTGTTTGGGGTTTTTGTTTGTTTGTTTGTTTTTTTCAATGTGAGCACAATTGATTTGGTTGAAAATGTTGCACTACTATCTATATATATTTCACAGGAAAATAAATACCAAAATAAAATTAAGGATTACCTAACTCTTCTTAATATTGAAGCTAGTTCGCATAATATTCTAAATAGTTCTACTACTGAAATAGAGACCCTAATAAAATAAACCATGCCATTAAACATATATAAAAGAAACCTCCACCAGACTTAAACTGGTAAATGAAGTTTCCCATGATTAGTAAGTAATAATTTAAATTTATTATAGAATTCATTTTGTTATCTTTGCATTAAGAAATACCTTAATCTGGAGTATACCAAGAAAGAAGTAAAGAAATTATTACTCTTAGGGTTCAAGGACAGTACTGTTCTCTACATCTGATTAGAACGTCTCTTGAAAGGTTTTACTTGTCTTACAGTCTTATCTTATCTGCAGCTAACTTACAGGTTTCTTGAAAAACAATTACCTGATGTTCCCCACAGCCTGCTATGACCCTAGGATGGCCTGACCTTGATTTCTCTTTGTTGAATAGGGCTAACGTGTGATCATAATTTCTTTAGGCTTGATTCAAAGAGCACTGAAGTCGGCAAGACGCTGGATCAGGACCTCATTAAAAACTGTCATTAGAGCATCCATCAATAAATGGTTCAAATGCTACTGCTTGTGATAGTGATACCACATTGTTATTTATTGCTTATATTGCCATATATTTCTTTTCAGAAGAGCAATAAGAAAAACTTCTCAGCGAAGTTACATATCATTGAAAACTCCTGTAATGCTGTGTTCTCTTCTTTCTCTTTTCACCACTTACCTTTGGTCTAAAAGATGGAAATATATCCATCCAGTACATCTGTGCACAGATCCAGAATTTTTAAGAGTATCTTGTCTAACAAAAGTTTATGAGAGAGAAAACTCCTTTTGTTTGCATTGTTTAAGGCCAGAAGAGAGTGTGTAGCCTGACCTTCCGTAAATGTCAAACCTTAACAGGTCCCGAATTGTTCTTTGCTTCTAATCGAAAACATGCAGTTATTCAAGTCACTGGTAGAATTGTTATGACTTCTGAAGGGTTGTTCCAATAGTTCATTAACTTAGTTATATTCACTTCAAGGCTAATTTGCCATACTCAGCCTCCAGCCAATTTTTCTGTTGGATAACAAAATTATGTTGTTAATATTTTGTTTTCAAAGTTCATGTAGCGTTCTGTGCACATGTCATTGTAGAGATAGTGGACGTCTGTGAAGAAAACCTTTTCAGAACCTTGAAAATGGATAAACATAATTCATGCACATTAAAATATTACATTATTTTGACAAATAAAATTTGTGAACATGTAGGCCAAAACATAAAGCTAGCAGATAGTTAAATATAATTAATCCTTCAAATGACTTTTGATATGTAAATTAAAAAAATTTCAGTCTGTTCTTGTATTATGTCTTTTCCTTTATTCATTAATGTAAACATCACAGCACCTGTAGCATTAGTAGTACCCACTGATCATGTGGTGTGCACAAGTGTATGCCGTATCACTTGTGTGGTCCATTGCGTTTCCAAACTAGCTGAGGTGGTGGATTCCTGACTCTCAGTTATATGCTGACAAATTTGTAATTCTGAAAAGAGGATATGGTTCTGAAAGATGGAGTAACAGGAAGAACAATATTGAAAACGTACATAGATGAATTGTTCTTTCTGAGGTCAGTCACGAAATACTTAGTAATATTCAACCAGTCAGACTGCACCATGGATTTAACCATCCATAAGCTATAATTAAGCAACACAAGCTGACAGGCAGTGCATTTCTATAAGCTTATTGTACATCTCAGATGCCTTTGAGATAATTAGGCTTTCAGACTGCTCTCGTGTTTTACTCTAGGCTCTTAGATTCAGAATCGATTTGACTTTCAGCAGTTCCTTACCTCTGCCAGGTGCAATTATATTTCCATTCTTTGCAAACAAAAGAAAATCCCAAAGTGTTTAATGTTTCTTTTTTGGTCTCGGAATCAAACTGGTTTATGTGGCAACAAAAGAAACAATTTTGAAAGCCACTGCATGAAACTGTGACATCCAAAGAAAGAAAGAAAGTTAAATACGGCTGTTGTTACACATTTCCCAGACCTTCAATATAAAGATGCACTTCCAAGGAGGAATACTGCTGACATGGAATCCAATGCATGCATTTATTATTTATTTATATAGAGAGAGCCCTTCACTGAGAGCATCGTATAATGCTTTATAGCAAGTGTGAATTACAAGCTGTGAGTAGTAGCTTGGCTACTGCATTATAGGATCCCTGAAGTTGAGAGCTGGAATTTAGGGAGGGCATAAAAAAGGGGAAGGGGCCAGCAGTGTAACAGCTCAGGCATGGGTAAATCTTTTCCTGGTCACGTCAAGCTGGGATCTGTGCTGGCAATATTCCACTTGTGATGAAAGATCTGGGAGAGAAACAAGAATCTGGAGTCATGGTGAACCCTGCTGTTTTGCTGCCTAAGTAATGAGTAAGGGAATGGCTGGATCCAGAAGCAGGGGTGGAGCAGGGTGCTGTAACCCCAAGGGAGGTTTCTAAGTGCTTTGGAGCTGTAGCTCTCCTGGACCTCAGCGTGGCATAGAAGAAATGGCGGGAAAGTCGATGGTGATGGGGAACTGGCTTTGCAAACACTAGAAAATTAGAATGGGATATGGCTAGATTTTGGAAAAAGCTAACCAAACAAAACAAAAGTATAAGGCTTTCAGAAGACTTCAGAGTCTCTTGTAATCTTATTACTTCTGAGTTAAGGAAAAGGCAGTCAATTTTGCGAATGTTTATTTAAGCTTGCCCCTTCATCAGAGAAAGAACACATTACTGCCCATACTGATTTTAAGACTGCTCTGACTGAAAACTGTCAGAGGACATTTTGTCTTCCCAAAAGCTTCTTGTAAGAGACCAAGACTTATTTTCACTTCTTAAATTACTGTGGCTTGTATGCAAGATCAAATATACAGCTGGTTTAAGTAGGATTATGGTCTTTTTTTTGTGTTGAAGTTTACCAATTTCCAGTCTCTAGAGACAAAACCCAGTCATACTGAGACTCCAGATATGTGGCAGCACAATAACATTAAGAACAATAAGTTCTAGATCAACTTGTTACTTTTTTTTCTAGGCTGCTGGGTGTGGTGTTCTTACTGTCCTAGATCTGTGGCTTTTTCATTATCAAGAGGAGTAAGTATCTTGTATTTTTGTCTGCCTTTTTTTCTTATGTAATTATTTTACTTTAAAGACTAAAAACTAATATAGCTAATAGAAAAAATACACTCAACTAGTAACGCTTTGCCTTTCTAGTTAAATGAATTTTCATAAAGGACAAACTTTAAAGGCAAATAGTAGAATTTCTTAAGAAAATTTGAACAGCTAACAAGTCTAAGAGAGCATTTAGATTATTATTTGAAGTTATATTTATCAGAAGGAAAGAAGTTTCTCATTTAATATTTTGACAGGGTTAGTAAGCAGTCCAAAAGTCTGAAGATGGAACCAACAAATAGAGGCCTCACTGACGTCTGTAACATAAATGCTAGAAGGGACAATCTGCTTTAGTTATGCTTTTGAGCACACTTTAAATCTAATTTTAGTGCACAATAAAAATGAATGCTCTGTTTTCCAAATGCTTCTGCTGAGCTTGAGTTTCCATACCAGATGGCTTTATATTATGTTAAAACTCAACATACAGTATGATAGCATTCATTGGATCTGCTGAAAATGACCTTGCATTTTTTCAGTGTGAGCACAAAATATGACATTTATTAATTTTGACATGCAAAAGTGTTGGTCTTTCTAGTTTGTTGTGATATTCTGTTTTACCTGGTTTTAAGGGTTAGTTGCTTTCACGGTCAGAAGTAAGTGGTGGATCTGCTTTAAAAACTGATTCAGATACAAGCCATAATAATCGCATATAAATCTTGTACAATATATATAATGTATATATTTCTAAATACTGTGCACAAATCACATCTAGGCCTACAATTATGTCTCTGAATTGTGAATTTTTGAGTTTGCATCTGGCTGATGTTCATTCATTCCTGAGCTTCCTCCACCCTCATGCTGTGTCATTGCATCCATGCAAGTTCTGACCTAAAGGCATTGCCATGCTGACATTAAACCAGTGCAGCAATGCTTTTGGATGGGAGTCAGCTGGCATCCCTGGAGCTCTGGTGGCTTGACCTGTTTTGTCTGCAAAGACTGTGGACAGGACAGTGCCTAAAATTAGACTATGAGTAAAGTCTGGGCTCCACTTTGTAGGTGAAACCTTGATGAAAAATGAAATGTCAGCATGTCATTGACATTTGTATGATCTGTGCCGCTTCCTAGAGTGAAAACTCTGTGGTCCTGCAGAGTTGTAGCTGGGCAAAGTGTGTGTAAAATGCTCCCTTTTTGATTGTTTTTCTTGTATCATCTGGTTTAGAATGGCAAATGACTGTTCAAGCTGCATGGCAGCTGTGAATGTCTGATTACTTATTTATTTTCACAGTCCTGTCCTCAGAATTGGCCCTTTTATTTAAAAGCAGAGTGAAGTTACAAGAGTGATAACCTGCTAAGAGCAAGGGATGCTTCTGAGCACCCATGAGTGTAAAGCTGGTTGTCTTTGCCTTCTGTTGTGGCTTCCAAGTGCTGATAGCAATTAATTTTGCCTGACCTTTAGGCAGTGAGTATGCAGCGCAAGGATGAAGTGCTGCTTCAGTTTCCCTTTGATTCTTCTATTACTAGAAGCATCTTTCCCACCTACAGATCATACAGACTGCCTATTTCTTGGTGATTTTATTTATTGGCACTTAATTGGACTGGCTCTTTATATTTCTGAAACCTTATGCCGTTTCCATCCTCTGTCTCAGTTATCAACAATCATTGGTATGTTAATCCTCACTGCATTTCTGATAGCTGGAAGAAATATATCAAGCTTTATACTGAGGGTTAAGAGAGAAAAAACCTCACTTGCCACCAAGTGCACAGGGCTCTGTTGGGAATGGATTACCCAGATTCTGGGATAGTTCCCTAACTACTGAATCATCTGGTCCCCTTCTAGCAGCAGACTATTATTTTATATATGAATATAGTGTATATAATATATGTACTCTTTAATATTATTTAAGCATTTGTTGTGACCCAAAATTTGTTCTCTCATTATTTTTCAAATGTTTTCTACTGTTAAGTAAATGTTTACTTACAATTAAATTACAGTGATATTATTTGAACTAAAATAGGTATGTTTTAGAAAAAGAAGTAACATCCAAAAAATTGGGAAATAGCTCTATGCACGACTTATTAAATGTTGTTCTGCCATATTTCTGCATTCCGTATTTCTTTTAAAGTTTGAATCCGAATGTGTAATTTCCTCAACGTCCTTTTGAAAGCCCTTATGACTGCATTTGCTTCTGACTTTCACTGCTGAACTTAGTCACTGAATTCGGGAGTGTCAAGCAGGCTGTCTCTGTGAGTGTCTCATATCTTCCTGACATGAAGCACAAGCGAAACAGGGACAATAGTGATCAAGACTGGCAGTTTGTTGGCTGGTTTTTGGTCATGTTTCACTGAAGGCAATGTCATTTGATAGCTTCTAACACCTTTTAGCCAGCAACTTTCGTGTTCGTTTTGGCAGCAACTTGTCTTTTTCATTTTACTCTGGTACCTTATGTAGGTCGTGTCACAGTTACTTATTTAGTAACTAAAACATTCGCACAGACACACGCACAATGTTCTGACTGCTAACGCTGGGGGTTTATGGACATAGCCATGGCAAAGCACAAAGAGGTGGGCATCTCTAGTAGCTGCATTTTCTTTTCCTTTTTTTGATGTGCTAGACTGCTTAAAAATACTGAACGATGCATGAAGCAGTTTTCTTTGTAAGCCATTCTCACCTTCCTACAGACCACTTGTTAAATCACAGATGGAACAGTAAGAACCCCAACGGTGGGTACTGCAGAAATTCTTGTTCTTTGAGTGAAAAACGTTGATTACCCCTAAAATAAGTCGTCACTATATTGTAATTCTGGATTTGGACCAATTCAAAACTTTGTTGGATGCATTTTCTCTCCTGTCCATAGTATCTGTAAATCTGCACAGCATTCTCATAGAGCAGGGAAAGTGGAATAATGGTGGCTAACAAGCACAAAACTTTCTAGACTTCAAAACCAAAATAAACTGCAATTTGTTAAATGACAGCAGTGACCATGTTCAATTTTAGGCTGGACTTTTTGTTTTTCTAAGAAAACTATTGAGTGCAAGTACATTTTTGTAAAAATTATGACAAAAAGAAAGACAAGGTAACAGGAAAAATGGTTAAACTGTGTGGCAGCTTTATTCACGAATACATCAGAAAAGTGTCTAGCAGTAACTCAACCCTAATCTGTGTCTTGACAGAGGGCTGCAAACAGCGTGTTTTGTCTTCTTGTAACACTGTTAATAGAAGCTCATGAAGGATGAGCAAGAGGGAGGTCTTCTCTGTATAAGAGTGTTAAGAACCCCAGACCCTGTCATTCATCTTCTTCAAAGGCTGCTTTCTGTTAAGCTCCTTCCAGTGTACCTTGCCAGAGAAATTGTGTGTGTGTGTGTGTAAATGTTTATATGCTCAGGAGGGTGGATGTATTTCTGAGACTCAAATTCTTGTCTATTTGTGTAAGTGGTAAAAATGGTTAAAATTGTAAAATTTTGGAACTAAAGGATTATTATTTTTTTAAATAGTATTTTCAGGTTTGGAAATGGAAAACTTTTGCAGTATTCCAACTCCTGTTTGTCTAGCTATCCCATTTCAAGTGAATAATTTCATCAATTCACTGGAGATCCATCTACTGATGTCACTCCAGCTGTTCTGTGGTGAAATTAAATGCCATAGTTCAGTGTTTTCTACAGCTACATTTCACTTGGTTATTTTAGGTTAGTCCCTCTAGAGAAATGTAGTAAGTGATAGGGAATTCTTTTTGTTAGTTTGCAGTGCATGGCCACTATCGTGGGTTTGATCTCAGATGTGGAAAGCTAATGGCAAGGCTTTTGTGATCCAATGGAGTACGAAAACCTGGGGAATTAAATCATTGCTCGCCTCCCTGGCTGCAGCGAGCGGTCACAAGAGAACAGAGCGAAGCTGGGGCCCTGTGTACCCTGCTGACACAGCACAAAAGTGACGTCAGAGATGGCTCAGAGCTCCTCATCAGTGTAATCAGAATTGAATTTTGGCTCCACGTGACTGAGAGAATATGGCCAGGCTATTTCAGCTGAGGGAAGAGGGGAGGTAGGGTGAGGACAGATCTGCGATGCAGCTTGCTGGGAAGAGCTTCCCACTGGCTGTAGTTGTTGCCTGGATAGACAGGAGGTGTAGCAGCAGTGGTTGGTGGTGTAGAGATCAACTGCTTCTCCAGCAGTTAGCAATTGCCTGAAGCTGTAATTGTTTTCAGTGACAGCATCTGTGGTCTTCTGGGGCACTGAAGTGGGCAAAGTCACCAACAGAGCCATTACAATTTCACGGCTCACTGGAAATTTCAGTCTAGGGCTGTACTTGGCCCTGCGTGGCCGAGTTGTCCCTCTGGGATCTCTGAAAGACTCCTGGCTGGCAATGCAGACTTTCCCTGAGGTGTAAGTAGGAACTAGTCAGTCTTTTATAGTGATTCCAGTAGACAAAGAAGCAAGAGAAAATGTACACCAATTTGCTCTAAATTGATGTTTGTCTTCATCGGCTACTGACAGCCTTAAATAAGCTTCTTGTGGAGGCATTCAGGTCTGTATGTGAAAGAGCTTTGTTGATACCCTTTGGAGATATTGTGCTGATTCAGGGTCAGTTTAATTTATTCAATCATTTTTTTCTTGTATGACACAGAAAAGAATTTTACTTTACATTTTTAAGATTAGTTAGTGTTTTTGACTTCACTGTACTGTTTGATGTTATTGAATTATTATCTGTTTTACCATGCTTTGTCCGGTATTTATGAAAGGTTGTGTAACACTGAATACATTGTAGTAATAATATGTAATGCAGATTCTGAAAATTTTCATGTGTGTTGTTACACATAAAAAGTTATCTTATTATTGACATGTTACTGTTAATATTGATGTCATAACACAGTGTTGCATCAATTGTAATAAATTGCTCAGGTAGGGTAAGTAAACAGAAAATGTTCCCAGTAAAGTAATTCAAACCTTACATACAGAACAGCAGGGGCAAAGTCAAGCAAGGAGACTTTACAATGGCATTTTACTGAATAACTAAAATTTTATTGACTTATGTTCTACATGATGGAGCATTAAGCAGTCCCCCACACCCTAATTCCTTTCTCAATGGCAGCAGGGATGACCT
>NW_010169914.1:54232-80564 GCF_000695765.1 Mesitornis unicolor
CCCATCAAATTATGTTTCCTTGGTACTGTAGCTGTCGGTTTTATATTGCTTTTTGACATTACCACTTTTTTCCCTTCCTCAAGCCCATCTCTCGAGTTAAGGATTTTCTTTAGAAAAGTTTAGAAGACTTTTTTTAATGCATTTTGAGACACAAGACTTGCCTCTATTTCACTCTTCTTTGGAAATGCATGTATTCTATATGACACTTCATATTGCTAATAAAAGGAGTGCTACCTATCTGTAAAAATTTTTACCACAGGCCAGACATTGGAAAGTCTTGACTCATCTCCCCAAACCACAATTGAGCTGAAAGATGACAATATGCTGGGTCGTTTGACCGCACCAGCACTTTGAAAAAGAAAACTGCTGACGTGGGGTTCAGAACTTGTCTTTTAAGGGAGTATTTTTTAGATTCTTTTATGGTTCTTATGCAACCCATGCTGCAGTAGCATAATACAGTATCCAGACTGATTCTCAAGTACACACAGGTCAATGCAGACAGAATCCAATGGTTTATATTCGGGTTGCTCTCAAATGCGCTCTGGAAGTTACAGCAGGAGCAGGGATAAAATGCTGTAGTCCCAAACAAGTACTCCACTTGTTAGCCCCAAAATGGTGGTGGTTTTCCTGCTACTGTCTTAAAGGGAAACATTTGATTGTGCACCAGCTGTATATGCTCAAACATCCTGCTCTGGTAATCCATATGAAAATGCAGCATGACGATCTGAAAAACTGGGATTCAGGCCTGTGAATCACTCCTTCTGCCTAGATGAGGAATTCAGGGAGTTGTTTGGAGTTGCAAACTGTTTCACTATTGGTTTTTTTTTCCAGACAGATGCATTGGGAGGACTTTTTTCATGAGGCAGTATTGATGATAGCAGTTCTTACCCTGACCCTAGAAGTGCGGATGTACAGCCCTGACCTTTAGGGCTACAAAGATGATCAAGGGAGTGGAGCATCTCCCTTATGAGGAGCAGCTGAGGGAGCTGGGGCTCTTTAGTTTGCAGAAGAGGAGACTGAGGGGCGACCTCATTCATGTTTATAAATATTTAAAGGGTGAGTGTCAGGAGGATGGAGCCAGGCTCTTCTCGGTGACAAACAATGATAAGACAAGGGGTAATGGACACAAACTGGAACACAGGAGGTTCCACTTAAATTTGAGAAGGAACTTCTTCTCAGTGAGGGTGACAGAGCCCTGGACCAGGCTGCCCAGAGAGGTTGTGGAGTCTCCTTCTCTGGAGACATTCAAAACCCGCCTGGACGCCTTCCTGTGCAACCTCATCTGGGTGTTCCTGCTCCGGCAGGGGGATTGGACTGGATGATCTTTTGAGGTCCCTTCCAATCCCTAACGTTCTGTGGTTCTGTGATTCTGTGATTCTGTGACCTGAGTCATTTAGACCCATGGTAAGTTATAACTACACTGAGGAGCTGCATTTAACTGGATTTACTTCTCCTTATGTGTATGCTTATGTGTCATCTTAACATTTTCAGGGTGAAACTTGACAAGCTTGGTCTAGCAAGGTAAAAATTCCTGATTATGATGTTGGAAAGATGCTTGCAAAAAGAAGAACTTATCTTTGCTTCTACCTGACACTGGTTTTCTTATTATCTATCAGAATTCTTACAGCATGTCTCAACCCTGGGACTGTAAGAATAAGTCACTTAGCCACATTTTGCCTTCAGGTCCACCGAGACATGAGCTGCAAGACAATGATTATGAATTTCCATAATCTGATGTCAATTTAGGCCACATAGAATAACAGCCCTCTGAGCTACCTCTTCCTTTGTGGAATTTTGCCTTTTGTTTTGGCTTCTGGATTTGCATCCACACTTTTATCTTCAGTTCTTTCCCACAGTATGTTTGGTAATACATTGCTTTCTGTTCATTTTTGCATCCCTAACTGCTGTATAAATGACATCTGTCACTAGAATGCAGACACTGAGGAAGCCAGATGTGCTTATGGAGCTCAGATGCTCAACCAAAGGAGTCATAACTTACAATCCTGTTCAGATTGTCAGCGTTTCCAATTTATTAGTCTGGATATTGCTTATAGGATAGTTGTGACTAACTTTATTGCAGTGTTTAATCAAGCCTTGTGTTGTATGTGCTATCCTTTTGCTGGGTCAAAACTTTTACCCCCTAGTACTCCGAAACCTCTTTATTCTTGTGTGGTCCTTTTTCTGCCTCTGAAGTTCTGCATTTACTGTTCTCCTTTCTGAAAGTTTCTCCTCTTTTCAAAGGCTTTCTTATTCTTTTTTGCCTTCCGTGTCCATCTCTAAACTTGACATCTGACTTTTAAGGACATTGCCAATGACTTGCAGGGGTTTTCTGTTGAACACCCACTAACTCTATTCTCCAGTTGCTAGAAGCACTTCTGGTCTGGCCGCCTTGCTTTGGACTGCTGTAATGTCTCCTCTGGCAAAAATAACAAAGACACAACAGGGGACCCTTTCAAAGAATCATTTCTATGGTGAAAATTTGATATGTGAAATATGAACAGGCTTGAGATTTCCTTGCATGAATTGTTCCTTCTGAATTAGAGATTTCACCATTATTAAGTTTTTTAAAAAGGCCAAAGATTACAATTTTTTTCACAGATTCTGTTTATGAATGCAGTCTAGTTAAGTTAACATTTTCTTCCTATTGCTGAAAATGTTCCTAGCGCTTACAAAGTAGTTTAGAGGTTAGACAAAGTGGAAGTTATTGAGTAAACTTCATTGCCTCAGGATAGAATTGATAATATTTCCTCCTGAGTCATCTTATTTTTGAGTAGCCATTTTCTTCACTTAGATTGTGATATTTTCAAGGACATTTTCAAGAAGCAGCACATACTCTTGAAGACAAAATTCGCTTCAGATGTTCTTTTATCACAACATGCAACTGCAAATGGCCAGACTTCTCTTACAGTTGGTCCCCTACAAGCACCTTAGGCTTAACACATCCTACTTAGTACCTGAGTGCTTGCCAAAGAAATTTTCCATGCACAGAAGCATTTGTAAACTGCATTGCACTGAAGATGCAACTTTTAATCATTTACTGGATGAATTTCACAGTTTGAAGTGTTTGAAGCAGGGAATACCACTACAGGTCTTTAGTCTTTCATGTGTTAGTTGATCTCTATAATGTCATGAGAAAAGATAGTATGTGACAAGAGAAAATACTGCCCTAAAAAGATTTTCCTATTTCTCCTCCTTGTTTGTAATTTGTTCCTTTTGGGGCATTCTATTACCTGTTAATTTTATTTTGCCTTGTAATCTTGCTAGTCTAATTTAAGGGAGTGATTTAGGAAACAAGGGCAAGATAGTCTGAATATTTGTAGAAATATGTGATATGTATTGAAAAGTCTGAGCTCCTTAGGAAAGACAGGCAATATTTTCAGCTTTGCAGGTGCATGTATTTGAATTTGAAAAGACCAACATTTGCATATGCATATCACATAGCTGTGTTTGCACAGTGTAGTTGGATGAGCAATTGAGTACTCTGTGCAGCAGGAGTCGTTTCTGTGTATAAATGATCTCTTTTCTTTAATGTTAGCTTTGTGAAACTGTGCCTGAACATGGTTACTTTCTATGTCAAAGCTATAAGAGGCTACGGTCGCAGATTTTTCACAGCTGAGCATTTGCAGAGATAGATGGACGTTAGAAACTTTGAAATCTCAAAACAGTCGTGTATTTTGTTTTTATTGAAATCCGTAGATCATAATGTAGCTCTTCAGCTTTAGACTTTTCACTAAACATAAAATGACAAAATCTATATTTTTATCATTCTTATGCAATATAGCTATTGAAAAATGTAGACCTAAGATTACAAATATTTAGAACAATTCTTCCAAGGGTTCAACATTTAATGTGGAGTGCAAAATCTAGTAGAGCCAATGTAAAAAGGAATATTTTAAAAGGTAATAAGCTATGCTTTATCTAATGCTGCCTGACTACTCCTCTTTTTCATCTCTGCCTGTTGATAGAAATTACCCAGTTCTGTTGTCAAAATCTACAGAGGATAATTTAGACCCACAGCCTGGCTCCTTTGTTCATTTTGTTCTTTTTATTCCAAATTTAGCTTGGATTTTTTTTTAAATGGTCCTATCCCTAAAAGGACATAAATACATAAATCCTAACTGTCTCCATGGGTGCTTAAACTATAATGACACCCTTCTCCCTGACCCTTGACAAATTCACTAACTTGTTCATGCTTGAAATTCTTGTGTTCTTCAGATTTCACCCATGGAGTTCCCTAATGCCTAAAGTTTGGTTTCTGGGCATACCAAACTTCTTGGTCTTCGTAGGAAAAATAGAAACTAAGATGATGCAGTACCACCAGGCTCCACAGACTGGATATGCATATATCCACAAACATGCCTTGATCTGATCGGATTTCCAAACAAGTCTACAATGGATTTCAGGGAAAAAAAATAAATCTAGAGAGGGTTGCAGTGGCTTCTTTAAGAGGAGCTTGGCAGCCAGAATAGTCAGCCAGCAGCATGCAGGAGACAGAAGCTCATTTCTTTCTTAACTTCTTGTAGGCATTCAAGCCCCCCTTTTCATCAAGAGATTGAGCAGTCTCACAGGTGTGAAATAGTTTTGCTCAGCTCCTCTATCTGATCTGATCAACTTTATCCAGAAAGCATAGGCCACTCTTGAAGGGAAAGATGTTGGGTGAGAGAGAGAGATTGAGGGAGCTATTAATCTCATTTGGTTTTTTGTGCCAGAGAGAAATACAACAAAAATAAGCTGGAATTACTAGCCTAATATTAGAGCAATCACAAAGGATGTTTAAATTCTGGAGCTTTCACTAGTGACTCTGCCAGTTGTTAGGTGAAGTCATTAAATAGTCATGGGAGCTTTTGTCACCCCTCTTGGGTACAGACTTTATCCATCAGGAAAGACATTTTTTTTCTGCCTTTGGAAACAAGAGCGATCAGGCAAATGATCCACAAAGAAGCCATTATGAGCTGGTGGAACATCATGGCTCAGGTGTAGCAGAAAGAAACTGGGTATGCTTCTGTCTGAACCGTGACTGCAGGAAGAGGCAGTCAAAATGGAAACCTAAGGCTTGTTAGTTGATGTAGTTATGACGGGTGATCGGGAGTTTGTGCATGCGAATGCTTATGAAAAACCTGGAAGAGTGGGAGCCAGGGCATACCCTGTGATGAGCCCAGTTTTTACAACCCTTCATGTGATGCAAATAGAAATGTCTCAAGTTCAGTTTTCTGAATATATGTTTGGTCAATCTGGCAGGAGAAGTAAATTTTAGTTTCAGCAAATTGGACCTACAGGTACTTGGTGAACTGAGTCCTGAGGTATAGGAGCTACGTGATATTAAAGGAATAAATTTCAATGCCTAAATGTAAATAAGGCAATCATAAAAGAAAGACCCTTTCGATTGATTCTCTTGTCATCTGTATCACTTTTGGATTGCATTAGTCCTGTTCTCCTAGAAGAGCAATATGGCTTCTTACCTTCACTATGTCAACAGTGCTGTGTTCCAACTACAGACTGGGATAATGAAAAGTACTAATTTATATTAATCTTCTTGTGCTATTTGGCATTCTGTACCATCATATAATTTTTTTAAAAAATAAGGGTGATTAATTTCAGCAGTAATTATTTTTGCAAGCTGCATAACTACTGTGACACTGCAAGCAGTATGGTGATTTACAAAGAACATAGGAGGTATTATGTCTTGCTTTTAGTATGAATACAGGTTTCTTTGTATAGAGCTTTTCTCTTTTTCTTTCCAGCTTCTGATACATGTTCATTTCCATCAGGTCCCCAAATAGCACATCTAGGGATTGGTTTCTGCACCGTACACTTGCTAAGTTTCAGTGTGGCCATCCCTATGAGGGATCCCTCTCACACATTTATCTGCACTGAGAGGTAAATATTACAAAGCGTTTCAAGATCTAGACAGAACCTGAATGTCATGCAAAGCATTTTGATATCTCACTTAACCAAATAGCCTGGAATCACTGTGCAGGGCTAGGCCAACTTAATCAGAAGCAGAATGAGTGACCCCTTTTATGTAGATTGTTGACCTAATAATGAAGCACAGTTCTTGGATTAATGATTGTGATCATGACTATATGTGTCTGAAAAGAAGAATTCATTAAATATTTGTGTACTGAGCTCACAGGCAACAGGCATTTGTTTATTGTTGGCTAATCAACTACAACCCAATATATCTACTAATGGTATCTTTTTTCCTGTGTGGTAGTATTAACCTTTCTTTGCCCTTGCTTTTATTCATCATTTTAGCCACTCAGTAACATTGTTTGGAGAAACCAATACTGATATAGAGGAAGCATTTGTTCTAATTGGAAGTGGAGAGGACAAAGTGAGGGACACGCTGAAAGTGTACTTTGTCTGCCTTTTACTGCAAGTCCAAGCTGGGGGAGGTCTTCTACAGTGGCTCCACTCACACCTGCTCTGGTGGTTCTTCTCCATTGCACTCCCGTCTGATATCAGCCTGACAGTCTCTGTTCCTGGCTCCATTTAGGTCTTTTCTGTATCTCATTTCCATCATTTTATGAAGGAGAAAAATATTCTGAAATACCTGTTGCTGGAAGTGTTTAGGAGCAGGTAAGATGCATTTCTATCAAGAAGGATGTAAGTACAGTGGAAGTGCAGGAATTATGGGTTTAGATAATTTCCTGATTTCATGATTTGGTCATTCCACCTCACGTGATGCGTACTGACTCCCACATCAGTTAGATATCCTTCCATCATTTCCTAAACAAAGGCTTTGAAGAGAGCACTTATTATCAGGGCTTAAGTTAAACTTTGACCCAGGGTGCTTGATGAGGGGGTTTTTTGCCTTTTCTTTTTTTTTTTTTCTTTTTCAAATGTGGGAAGGTGGAAAAGAGAAAACAGAGGCCATTAATTTCATATGTAGCTTTTATCTTAGTGGATGACTGTGTATTGTTCTGTTTATTCTATAATTTTAATTCAGTTTGTAATCATGCGTAACTATGATATAATGAAGTGTTAATGGAAAAAAAAACAATTCCAAGCCCTTGTGAGTATATACACTCCTCGTGTAAGTTGTTAGTAAGTTGTGTCTGTTAATAATTTGAATTAAAAAATCAGAAAGTGTTTCATTTGCAGGGTTACCCATTTATGCATGCAGCATATTTTTTGTCAGTACTCTGCTTTATAAAAGAAGAAGATGTTGACCTGAGTTCTCATTGTGTTTTTTTATGCACTTCTTTATTCCTTGCATGAAGGCGATCTCTGATCTAGAGCACCAGACTAGTCCCACAGTTTATTTGGTTCCTCTACTGAACTTTCCAGCTTCAGTGGAAACTCCATAATAGGTGCTGGATTTCCTCACTATTAACCACTTCCAAGAGTAGTAGACGTTTGCCTTTTAGAGAAGGTAATCAATTAAACAAACAAGGTGCATGTACTGGGAAAATTGAGTATCTTGTTAGTTCAGTGGACAGAGATTATGAGAACTTCATCCCAAAGACCAATTTGCAGGTGGACTTGCGCAGGAATAAGGTAGATAGCCCATGTCATTCCTTGTACTCATACAGACTTGCACATCTCCAAGATGTCTTCTCTGTCACAGAATTTTTCCTTCATGACAGAAGAGAAAACATAATTTGTATCATAGAAATACATCACTTAAATACTGTCATTATTTTTATAGGAAGGAAATGTTTTATCTTTTCCTGCAGACCAGATTTCTCTTCCAATTTTATTCATACGATACATATAGTAAAGGCAGATACTATATTTAAAAATGAAACACAACCCTTTCTCCAGAATACTTACCCTTCAGGTGAAATGCACGTATAAAAATAAAGCTTGATGAATAAGGCTGAGATATATATTTAACTTCTGTGTATTCCCTTGATCCCTCTGTGGTCTTCCTTCACTCACTCCTGAGGTAATGTCACCTTTCTGATTATTTTCTCATAATTTTGGTGGCTTTGCTATTTTGTATTCCTTCCTTATGAAGTGGAAGTAAAAGATTTGCACAGATTGTTGCTTATGCTGAGGGACTGCATGAGGTTTCTGCATGCCATATATCTTCTGGCAAGGGATTAAGTGGCCTGTTAAGTGATGCCTTTCTGTATAGAGGTGAATATAGAACTCATACACACCACCATTAAAACTACTAGGAGTTGAACACAAGCATTTGACCAGCATTCTCTGTGCAGATTTGCACGACCATGTCAAATGTGACGACGTAGTTTTAGCAGGGTTAAGTTCATTGCCTTTAAAATACAGTCAAAAAAGGATTGGACTGGTGTCCTAGTGCATTCTCACTTTCTACACAAATCTGAATTGCATTCATTGAGGACGACTTGGATGACAGGAATAGGGAAACATTTTGAAACCTGAAGGCAAACTTTTTTTATGACAACTTTGAGGCTAGAGTGGATGACAATATGGGAGACAAGGATGAAAGAACAAGAGCAAATACTTTACCTTGAAACAAAAAACCTAAATGTGTGATTGAAGTGACCATGAATTGCCATCATTAGTATATTGCTGACACAATCCTGATCCCAATATTCCTTTAAAAATCTTTCAGCATTTGACTGATTGTGGTGCTAATAATAGGATGATGCTGCAATTTTATTGTCAGGGTTGTTCTTGGACTTGACATTGTCTTTATCAATCTCTTAATGAAAATAATGCTTATGTAAGGTGTTACTATGAATTACTGGTTCCAGGCCAGAGACAGTGGCAATGATATTCTGTAGAATAGTGTGTTATAGAAAGCTTTTGTTTATTTTCTTTTGTGAGTGAGTGCTGGAGAGAGAAATATTTGGGTAGTAAAAAAAAAGCTGTTCTGCTTGCAAAACATCAGCATTAAAAAACTGAAACAAAGCTAGAAGTTCAATGCTTGATATAATTCCACTGACTTTTTCAGACTGGACGTTCTTTTTTACATCTTTAAAATATAAACATGTATCAGTCTTTTTAGCTGTGCCTATGCTTGCAAATTTTGGGAGAAAAGTAAATAGGTTCCTGTTAAATTCGTGATCTGTCTTGGTGCTAGGTGTGTTATGTGTTATGTTTCTCAAAATAAGTCAAAGCTCCAAGTTATATACCCTCATAAGCACTATTTCCCAGATGACTCGAGCATTATTTCCTGGACTACTTTTTTTTTTTTTAATCCTATGTTTAGGCACATTATAGAAATAATTTGTTCCTCAGCTCTGAAGAAACTGGAAGGATTAGAAGAGGCATGTGCTTATGGTGCTGTACTCTTTGTCCCTGGCAGATGATTCCTGAAGTCTTCTTCTGGGAATGTTTCAGCTATGTTTCAACTGCTTTGCAGGCAGGTTGTAAACTGGCAATCTAGGTCATTGTAAATACAAAATAAGCCAGCTGCCAATAAAGCTGAAATATAATTCAGTATTCCCAGTACATGCAAGCAAAGAAACAAATCCAAGATATTTGGACTGACAGCTGACATTCCCTTCTCAGTTTATGGTGCTGTGTTCTTCCACTCACTGAACAACCTCAGGTGTTGCAAGGACAAAAATATACTACAGACATAGAGTAAGAAAGTTTCAGATTTTGTGACACTTATGTTGCAAAGGACCTTACTTTGCAACTAAGCACCTGGCTTTGAGTAGATCTATTTGCAGGATAAGACGTTGCCAAAGGTGACTAAGGGCAGTGAAATTAGAAATCGGATTTATTTTGAAAGAGGCACAAGGTTTGCAGTGTCATTTGGCAACAGAGAGTACTAATGCCATTCTGAGCTCCATTAACATCTGCAGAATGCAAAAGATCAGGTAGGTATTTAGCTTTTTAAAAATGAATTTCATGACAGCATGCTAGAAGCTGGATTCATTCCTAGCCACCAGACAAAAACATAAACACATAGGGAGCTCAGCAAAGATAATGAAAGGTTTAGAAATACTGACTTATGTGGACTGAAAGTCTTTTTAAGCATAGCTTCATTAAATGATGGCTAAGTTGTGAAGCATACTAAACACCAATATTGTATACACTGTTGTACTAGCTTGCAGGTTTTCAAGCTGATTTGCATTTTTTTAAAATCTTCCTACTGTGTTTCTAACACTTCATTTTGTTGGGAGGGTCTTTTACAGGTCAATCATTATTCATCTGAAGATGGGAAAATCTAGAAGGAAGGATAGTTTGTCCCAAAAATGCCCCTATGTGTGAAACTTGTCAGAGACACCCAAAGTTGCTCATTTCCTCTCTAGCCCCATCTCTGCACAATTCACAAGAAACCACACACATGCACACAAATGTAGCCAGGGACAAAGAGTTTGCGGAATGAGAAAAGGTTAAATGGATTTAAGCCAAGTTAGTATGACTTGGGAAGTAATTCCAGATTTGAAGTGATTCATTGGAAATGCTCCATTTCTTACAAACTTTATTGTGAGAATAATCCATTAGTTTAAGCAGTTTGGGAAAATCAACTCAGATGTGCTATGTTCCTTTAGATACTTTGCAGTTCTTCACTGTAAAAGCAGCTCTTTCTGCTCTTAACCTTTGACTGGAGTTTGGCCCTAGTTTGTTGTTTCTGCAGACATTGCTTTTAGTTTGTCAGTTCCACAAATTATATCACTAAGGGGGACTCTCAACACTTGCCAGTGTCATCAAACACTGCTTAATTGACCCTCTTTGCTCCAGGATTGCTGACTAACTCAGAATAATACCTGTGAGGACTGATGGCAATTTTGGTGGTACAAGCTTGCTATTTGTCTACAATAAAATAACAGTTGCCATTTTGCGGTGGGTCTTGGCTGGCAGAAAAGCAGTGTGAATAATGTGTTTTGCTGTGCTGTGGATGTCAGTGGTCAGGACTGTGCTTTCTGTAGCCCTAGTGAATGGGTTCTCGGACATTTCTCATGAGAAGCATCTCAAGGTGATGCCAAACCTGAGACGTTTATTTATTAAGGTGGAATTCTGCTGTTACAGGAGCTGACATGATTTCCCCACTGGGACAATGTCACATTCATAATCTGATTTATAATAGGAACACAATTTTACTTATGGGTATAGCTTATAGATTTTCTGAGTATTACAACATATGAGTTTCTGCATTTACAGCCTCTGATGTTTTCATTTACCTGAATCTTGGCCTGATTCTCATTGAAAATACTGAAGATGAGGAGTAACTCTACGTTTTTAGGAATAAGAATTAGTCCCACTAAAAAAGCCAAATCTGTGTCTTATTTTCTCTATAATACTGAACTAGAGAGAACTAAGGACCTGTTCTGACAGATTTCTGACAACAAAAAAACAACTCTAGTGACATGCCAATGGGCTTCAGTGGAGTCAGTTCTAGTTGCATTAATCTGAGAGAAGACCCAGAAATTCTGTTTGGTTTACTTTGGGTTTTTTTTAAAATATATTTTGAGCAGAGCTCATTGTCTCTTAGGCAGTTTTAATCATTTTACTTGCCAAGTTTTTCTCACAGCTGGATTAAGATAAACTTTAAGAGTTTTCTTTCCTGCTCTCCCTCAGATCAGTCATGAGCCTGTGGGAGATGTACGCAGCTTTGGAGCACAGCCTGAGTCTGTTCATACCCAAGCATGGCTCATGTTAATGCTTCTTTGATTAAAACCGTATTCAGGCACAATGGCACGCACATTTATAAAACAGTGAAAAGGTAAATAGGCACAGCCATACACGCTTTACGCCATCTAAATCCTAGAGCTTTGAAATCTTATAACATTGTATAACAAACTTTGGTCAAACGTATTGGTAGCATTCAAGTCTAAAATAGTCCAGCATTACTAATGGAAAATTAGGAATTATAAGGAAGCTCTGGAGGGAGGAAAAAACCCCCAAACTTTCTTCTGTAAAAAAAGATTCTTTTTATTGTGATTTAGTGTAAGGTAAACAGTCTTTCTCCTTTTGCCAGTGACATCACTTTATTTTCCAGAGGCATGATGAAAAAGAAAAGAATCATTAACAGCTGAGTCCTCATGAAGACCTAGCTGAAAAGCTGTGGTGTTGTACCTTTTCCACTCTCCTTCATTCATCCAGGCTTCACTGGAAAGAATTTTTGTTGGCAGCGGTTTTCTTTCAAATGAGACAATTTATAAGATGCAAAGGTTCAAATCCAATATTGTGAATGAAATTTATTCACAATGGAAATTTTGTCACTGAATTCAGAGAGACCAGAACATTCCTCTAAGGATTTCCTTATATTTCTGTTAACTGATACTATTTCCACATACGGCTTATTGACAGCAAAAAACCCTGTTGCTGCAAATGAAGCTCAGGAGATGCAGCTTATCTTAAGTTCATACTTATCTGTGTGTCACAAAAGACCTCTTTGTAAGTTTACTATGGTGATCTATGTTTAAAAAAAGAAAGAGAAAAAAAAGAAGTAAAAGAAAAAAAGCAATTCATAGAGCAGTGAGCAGAACACCAGTCTAGGGAATGAGATGTCTGATTTCTGTTGCAAACTCTGCCAGTGTGACCTTGCTTAGCTGCTTCTCTGTGTTTCAGCACCCACAACTATAAAATGTGAATAATGAGGTTATAAATGCATCATTTTTATTGAGTAATGATGTTGCATGGTTCTGTTTCATCCTTTATTTCTGTTTGCTGTGTAGTTTAAGATTTGCTGGTAAAAAGCATGCAAGTAGCTAATTACATTTCAGGGTTCTCAATCCTTCTGTATTTATTTGTGTCTGTACAAAGGTGATATTAATCATTTGGAAACTGCTGCAGCCAAGTTAACAGAGAAAGCCAAATGTATAGTGCTTTTGCAGGCTGCAGGTGCAAGGCAGCTCAAGGGAAGCAGGTTTGAAGCGTTAGAACATTTTCTACAACTCCCTCATCCTCTAAAACCCAACATCCACCCGACAGCCTTCCTGCCTTGTACAAATCTATGCAGTAAAATTAATCTCCATTCTTGTTAGGCCGTTTGCAAATCACAAAAATAATTCTTTAGGGTTTAGTTTTACTATATTCAAATTATTCCTGTTCACATATTCCTGTTGCATCTAGTTTCTTAATCTTTTCTTTTTACCTAATATACATAAATAAAAGTCACTACTAGAAGGTTTCCACTGCACAAACATTACAGGTATTCTTTTTTTCTTTTAAGTTACACCTTTGAAATTGAAAATAAGTCACAATGGAAAACTGCAATGTCTCTGAAATGATATTTGCCAATTTAGAGTAAAAATTCAGGTGACAGTGTAGTAGTAAAATTGTACAGGTTCTACCTCTATGGTGTGCATTGTCTGAGTCTTCTTTGAAATGCAATCAGAAAGGAAAACTGCAGGAAATGTACAGACTTACAGATCTGCAGAAATACAGACAATAAATTTGTTTGATGCTGAATATGTTATCTGTGTGAAAACAACGTCTGCTGTGCCCGTTTTACTGACTTTTGACATGTGTACTCACTGGAAATTTAAAATGTCAAAGTACATTTCCGAATGATTTTGTGGTGCAGTAGTTAAGAAAAAAAGAGGTTGCCTTTTCTACCTATTAAAAACTTCATTAGCACATATATCAGAGCATTTGTGATAGTAAATTTAGCTACTCTTTTGTATTCCAAATTACAAAAGTATTCTGAAAACATTAATGGAAGTTTCACATGAAATTGTTTTAATGATATTTGTAAAAATTTCAGTATGTTCCTCTGGAAATTGTGCGTCTTCATCTCTGTTTCTTCTATCCATTATTAGGTACCTGTGGAGTTTAATAAAAATATATCTTATGTAAACCTTACTTTTAGAAGGGAATATTCTAAGTCTTTTTTTAACTCCTGTGAAGAAAAACACATCTTTCTTTACGGGAAATAAATACATGGGTTGTGTTTATAATCAAAAGGAACTCATGGCTTCTAGCTAAATTGCTGGTGCAGCCTTTTTGAAGTGATGCTGGATGTTTAAATGTCACTTTGATAGTGACCAGATGCAGAGTTTGAGAGATGCACAGTCTGACTCACTTTACAAGCCTGTGGTGGCCTTAGACTTTGCTATTTTGAAAGCCGTAAAACCTGCAAGAGATCTCAGTGGACCTCTCAGTGGCAAACACTGGAGGAGCTCTGCTAAGTTTGTCTCAGCATATTTTATAACGGTGATATTTCTAATTCTGGAAAGTCTTAGCTTTAAACTATTCCAGCACACACTCTCATCTATTTTAGTCATTCTTTAACTAAAAGTCTTTTATTTTAGTCATTTAATCACAGTTTGCCCCAGGCAAGCCGTGTGTCTTCCCATGAATGGCCATTTGTTTCTGCATTTCTAAAGAGCATCTTACTAAGGAAGACAGAGAGCTTTAAAGATAGTAAAAGATGTCTTTGTAAGGTCCCATACAGTATGCAATTTCTTCATTTATATAAAAGATTGAAAACAATTACTTCTAGGAAAAAGTTTGTTGCATGTAAGCAAAGTTTATTGCGAAGCAGTTTAATATTGCAGTTTTGACTGCCTGCTTCTTGTTCTCTGCTTTTCTAAGTACAAGGGACTCCCATTCTTTAGTAATTGTGGCTTTAGTTAAACTAATTTTTAGCAGATTACCTTATAATAGCTCAGGTATTTTAAGTGGAAACTCTAAAAGGCCATCATGATCAGGGAGGTATGTATTTTACAGAAAAAGCAAGAGCAAAAAGATCATAGTCAAAAGTAGACTTCCTACTCCTGGATTTTTAAAGCAAGTGACGCCGTCATCCAACACCTGTCAAGATTTCCTTAGATAAACGCAACTGTAGTATTTGCCCTGTTTGGCCAGTGGGAGGAAGGAGGCCATGACCCGCCCCGTGCTGCCCTCTGTGATGGCTGCACACCGCCCACTGCCTGCCTCCCGCCATAGCTTCAGCCAATCGCAGGAGACGATGTGGTGCCTCTGCCCGGGGCTGCTGAGGAAATGGTGGCTGCCAGGACACGCATGAGGAGACACAGCGAAGGGAGATGCGAGGAAAAAAGTGAAGGGGCTTGTCTGGAGAAAGGAAAGGGAAGGGTCATCGCTGAGGACATGGCTGGAGATGCACCCTGGGAGGGAGGTGCTCTATGCTGTCTCTGAGTAGGTTGAAGCAGAAGCTTTTTCAGGACTTCACAGTTACAGTGATCAGGCAGACTCACAGAAACAGGTGTGCCAGTCCTCAGAGTGTGACCACTTAACTCAAAGTTAAACAAAGGGATACCTAAAGCTGCTGCCACAGGGAAGTGTTGCTGCAGTAGCTACAGCTGTGCTGGGAAACTGGAGCAGCTAGTAT
Source organism: Mesitornis unicolor (assembly GCF_000695765.1). Classification (NCBI taxonomy): domain Eukaryota; kingdom Metazoa; phylum Chordata; class Aves; order Mesitornithiformes; family Mesitornithidae; genus Mesitornis; species Mesitornis unicolor. The sequence continues at coordinate 69,414 of NW_010169914.1, forward strand.
ACAGCAGTGGCCCAAAGGAGGGCATTGCTGAGGGATAGGCGTGCCTGTGCCGCCAGTAAACACTGCTCTGTGCAAAGGAGGGTGGATCTGGGGTCAGCTGATGGAGGAATCTGTGAAGCAGTGGTGCCATCCTCTTCATCCTGCCAATGAGATACCCCTGAAGCGGGACTGGGAAAAAGGAGGTGATCAATTGTGGCTGGTTGGACTGTGGGAGTGTGTTTATAAGCTAGGGGGAAAGGACCATGAAAATGTAGAGATCACTAATGCCGTGTCTGGGCAGCAGGGCACAGTTACTGATGCCACTCAGGTAACACCTGAGAAGCTGGTGGGACATCCTATTGATCAAGAGCAAAGTATGTGTACCGTAACGAGGTGAGCACATGGAAGACTGTGGGCTTAGCGGCATGGCCAAGGATGAAGCAAGGAGTCCAGTAGTAAGGTCAACCTTGAAGAAAGTGTCAAGAAGGGCTGAAAATCTTCCATGCTCCTGCACCAGGAGTTATGGATGTTCCTGAACAAGGAAGGTGAGGATATGATAAAGGGAACGAATAACTTTCTTGAATTTCTAGCCACGTTAAGAGACCATTTCCAGTTGCTTCCAACACGTTCTGGATTCAACTCATGATTTTAATGATGAAGGACACCACATCCCATTAGCAATCTTCTGAGCCATACAGTTCTCCTGAGAGCCTGTTTCAGTAAGTTGGTTGATGTTTCTGTGTGATGAATACAAAATGTATTTTACAATTAAAGATTTTTTTCCATTCATCATTTAAATCAAATTGCAATGCACTTGAACATTGAATAATTTATATTCTCCAAAAAGATGTTAAGATATTAAATAGCAGGAATAATGTTAGGTTTATTAAATTGTTGCAGAGAATGCTTTTCTATCTTTGTTACTGCCACAGACTCTTCATTCCTATCAAATAATTGTTTCCATCTTTGGCTTGATTGTAGGGTTATTTCAAAGGGATTTTTTTTCTTTGCTTCTTTTATTTTTCAATGTTTAGTGGGCAAATCTTTTCAGTTCAGGCAATCCCCAGCTGGCTCATCCTGTCACTGAATTCTGTAAAAGAAGGATCTTTTCAAAACCATGTGTCCATGTGTTCTCTGCATTTGGAGACAAATGCACAACTCTTTTTCCAGATCCATATTTCCCTCCTGGCAAAGGGCTACATATTGCCTCAGTGTCTGGCTGTATTGCTTAGCGATATATTATCATATATATATAAATGGATGCTCTTCTGCTAAAGAGTTTTCAAAGAGGTAGAGAAGCATGCAGAGGAACTTAATTGTATGTGTGTTATGTCTTGCCAAGCTTCTAGTTGGGATGCTGACTATATGAGAATAATAGCAAAAGTGCTGTAGTTGGTTTTACCCCTGGATTTTGGCAGGAGGATTTCAGGACCTCCCCAGACTGTTTCAAGGCTGAGGCAGTATGCGTGGGAGTGGGAATTTGCCCTTAAGAGAGCTGCATTCATAGATAGAATTGTGTAGACAAAGTTGTTGCAATCCAAAAAGAAAATGGGGAAAGAAAATTTTAATGTGATCAGGCAAGTTCATGGTGTGTTTGAGGGAAGAGTTAAAACCGTAATGCAGGGGTCATATATAAACCTTACTTGTCTAAGAACCACTGAGATGAAGAAAAGGAAGCACTTGGAGGATGATAACAAGGATATTATGATGGGTAACACAACATTTAAGTGCCAATGGAATGACCAATTCTATAAAGCCCTCAGGAAGACAAGTGTTGCTGAAACATGACAATTTATTGAATGGATTTCCTCACACACTTGTACCATATTTTTTCCCCTGCAGTACCACAGTGAATTCTGTCCTGTTTTTTGCCACAAAAATAAAGGGAAGAGAATGTCATCCAGCAGCAGTCTGTGATCCCAAATGAGGAGGGTGAAGATGTAACTTGCTTGTCTCTGCAGAAAATGGAGAATTTCTTCACAGAAGATGGGAGGTCCAGACAGACAGATATTGTTAAAAGGACTTATGGTGAGGTTTAGCTTGTCTCACTTAAAAAGATTAGAAGTGGTAGTGGGAGGAATATGTGTGAGGGGGAAAAATAATTTTCCTCTTGTGGGAGTTAGATGGAGTAGGATAGTTTTTACATGGAGGGAGATGGAAGAGTGAGAATAATCAGGGTGAAGAAATAATACAGCTTGATTTGTAATGGTGACTTCGAAGTGTACATTTTGATTCCTGATTTCAATAGCAAAGTTACGTACAAACCAAACTGAAAAATAGTTTAATTTTGACCCAATCCTGCCCAGCACTGCCATCTGTTCCACTTGCCTGGGCAGCTTTGGGAACCAATACAGTTGCTGTATTTGTAGTGAAGGCTAACCTCAGTCCACATTAAAAAGTGACCACATAAATCAGCTATGTTTCTCATCTCACTCAATGCCTTATAGTCATACAGCCGCAGAACACATTATTGAAATAAATAGTAATTCATCCAATTAAAGCTCAGTTTGTACTTACTGTTATATTGCATGGTTTGTCTGTGTCAAGCTACATCAGGTGACATCAATCCAGAGTCCAGTAGGTGATCTATCTAGACACTCTATGTACTGGAGGTAATAAAAATTATAGTGCAAATTAAACCCTCTTCCAGGGAGGAAAATTGCTTGAGCTCAGAAGTAAAAATAGTCTCTGTGTATCCTTCAACACAGTATAGGATACTCTCGCAGTTGAGAGATGAATTTCTGTGTCTTCTACCAAAGCATTCCTAGCTGCTGTCCTGTAGAAGATTCATGCTAAATCTGGCTTTCTGGGGTGGAAAAGGAAAACTGCACCATTTCAGCTCTAAAGTGTTCTATCTTTTTGCCACAAAATTACATCAGAATTTGATCACTGAAGACAGAATATGGTATTTTCTATGTAAAAGCAATAAAGAAGGGGTGTGTGAAGACTTTTCTGGCTGAAATGCAAAGGGAACATCTTGTCTAAACCATAGCTGAGACTTGATACTCCTCTGGAAAGAAATGTGGGATTTATGGATGCTTATCTAAACCAAACAAAATCTTTGCAAGGTTATACAGGTTATGCAGGAACATTGGGTTAACTCAGGTGCTAATGCCTATTTCTAGCGGCTTGCCTAAAGATTCTGGTTGTAAGTTTTCCAATGAAATGGAATCTCGTCACAAAATAGCTATTCTTCAACCCCAAATGTTACAGAAAACACCATAGTTTCAGCAGGCTTCAGCTTGGCCAGTTGTAGTTTAACGTGACAGATTTCCATGGGTGTCCATATCCCCTGATGTGGTGCTAGGTTAGTTAATATAGGTATTAATTGCTCCAGGTTATGTCTTTAGCCACTGCTGACTAATAATCCAGTGATATGACTTAAACCGAGGCTTAAATACTTTGTTCCCAGTAGCTGTAAACTGATCTAATTTTGTTCATTTCAGTAACTAGATGAAGTTACACTGTTGCTTTTCATGCTGGATCTAGTCTTTGATGTATTTTTTAATTGCTAGGTATCTGCTAGCTGGAGAGGAAGAGCTCAATGAAAAAAAGAGGTGATCACAAAGAGGGACCTTGTGGAGATGATGGCAGGAAAATATTTGCTTGAGCACAAAACAGCAAACCAAGACTGAATCCCAGCAACTTCACTACTTCTCAGAGAGTCACTTAACCTCTCCATGTTACAGGTTTTTTTAATAAAATCAAGCTAATTAGCTGCCTGAAAGAGGAGTTGTGGGACTAATTAATTAATGTTTGCAAAGTACTTCTAAATTGTAAAGTGCAGTAATAACTGCTGAGTGTTGTTACTACTTTTTTGAGGCAGATACCGTATGAGTAGTACCTGCTGTTGTAAATTGGTATGGAGGAGTGTTTTCCGTTTCAGACTTTCCTGCTTGATTTCACTGATTGCCTCAGTCTCTGTTGTAGTAACCTAAAAAGAAACAGAACATACCAGAAAGCTAAACCCTTGGCTGCCTGCCCTGTCACTCTCTTCTTGTGTACGTTCCCAGTCACAGGGATGGTCTGACCCAAACTATGTCCTTCACTGAAGTTGCCTAGAAAAAATGTTTTTCTTTATGTTGAGCAAACTTTCATGGAATTTTCCTGTTTCAAGTTTTGTCACAATCATCCTACATTTCTCTGTTTGTTTATTTCTGTCATTTGGTGTGACATGCCAGCAGGTTGCTTCTTCAAAAATTGCAGACAAAATAAGACAGATGTGCCAAATGCAAAGATATTAAGAGACCAGTTTCCATAGCAATTGTATCCATAGTCCAAGATCTTCATTCTTGGGTCTGGAGTTACGTTGTACCAGCTGAGCAGATAGAAAATGCTAGACACTGGTGAATGAGTACTTGGTAATGTACTGGCTGCCATCTTGTCCCATTTCAGTTTGAATGGAGATGACCAAGTTCACATTTCTAGAATTCTCACTTCTTTTTATGTAATTCATTCAATTTCCATAATACGGCTCCAAAAAGTCATCTTATGATAACACAGTATTAATATATGAAATACATGTTAGATTACCTAGAAAAGTACTAGTTCAGAATTGAGAGCCTCAGGGCTTCTTCGGAAAAAAGAAAGCGGTATACAAGCTTTCCTGACATATTTTTATGTTTATTTGCATTCTAAACTCTTTGTGGCATAGATTCCCAAATTGTCTCTATAGAATTATGCTTGCATATGTCCACCTTCTATAATGTGGATGTTACATAAATTAAAAAAAATTTTAAAAAAAGAGATAAAAGTAGCAGCTTCTTCTCTGTAGCCAAGGCTGAGAGTAGATGAATTGTTAATTCAAATTAAATTGCCTTTATGAACTTCTTGTTCATTTATATTAATTGCTTGTACTGACCTGACTTAACCTACTTAGGTGGAACTGCAGGAATTAAAGAAGCTTCCATTTTGCATGCACAAAATGCATAGAGAATTACTTGCTTAAATGCACTCACATACGCTTTCTACATAAAAATTAATAAAACTCATTGATATGTGGCCCAATAAGAGTAGAAGTGCCTTTGAGGTTTCATTCTATCAGGATTTGGGTTGTACTTCATAGTGGGACAGACTGGAATGGTTTTGCCTTGAGGATTGAATGTCTGATAGATTCAGTATTATTCCCATTACTTGTCCCAGGTGAACTGAAAGAAAGACAGAACCCTAGAGATGTGGTTTAATCAGGTTGCCACTTTATTAACTTAGCTCAGTAGGGAATTACGCAGCAATAACTCATGCAGTGTTAATTCTCATCGTTCCTCACCTTGATGAATTTATTTGAAAGCTTTCATCATTGCCTTTGAATTTGATTTGTGCTGGTTGGTTTCACGATATTTCAAGAAGAGATTTCATTCCTGAGAATGGTTTGGATGAGGAGGGAGTGGAAGAACTGGCCAAAGGCAACAATGACTAGCTGAGCTGCTTGGAAGTGTTCTTATCTCTGCTTCTGCATAATGTCTCCCTTTCTAAGGCTGGGCCCATAGTAGTGTTCACTTCCTTTACGCATAAAGTCTGTGTGCTATTAAGATTGTAGAGAGCCTACTAAATTAAAGAATTGAGAATCTGAGAATTGAGAATTTGAGAATTGTTTCTCTACAGTAAACAGATCTTTGAAATTTATAGCACTGCCCTGGCAAAAGATGTACAGCATATTTGTACATCATTTTTATCATTTACCAAAGTGAAAATGGGGGGCAGGGGGATTGGTGCACATGTGTGCTTCTGAACTACTTTTCCATTCAGTGTAAATGTGAACATTGGGAATCTGGCTATGAAGATTTTATTTTGAGCAAGATCACTCAGTGTGACCAGGAGCTCTGGAAAAGATTGCCAGAGCCATCTAGAACATGAAGAACTGATGGAAGCTGTCATATATATGATGAAATTTTGCTCAGTTGTATAAACTAAAAAACCACAACTTAAGAATGTTCTAAGATACTCAAAGTGGGCAGGAGAGGGAGCACATGTTGCAGCAAAGGCCAGCATCCTTAAGAGTTCTGTATTTTCATATCTGGAGTTAGAATGGTTCCTGTTTTATATCAAGCAGAAGTGTCTGAGTATTATCGTAACTGTGGTTCCTATCAATTCCATGATAACTTCAAGAGAACGAAGACTGAGTGGCTTCCTAAAGTAGGTCAGAACTAAATAATGAATATTTTGTATTTTACTTTTGTATTCTGTCTCTTTTGGACTTGTATCCAATCCAAAAATAAAAAGGAGAGGTGAAGAAATACTTCGTGTGTTTCATCAGAAAGCTCAAAAATACTTTTAAAATCTCAGAATACCTTTATGCAGCATTTAAGGAAGAAAACTGTTATTACTAACTTCTTATTTAACCATCTTCTGTGGGATAGCTGGCTATTTTCTCCAAGTATCGGTCTGTAGAGCCCCATGAATAGACTCATAAAACAGTTTTATTTCATGCTAAAGTATGCTTCTACCATTTTGGCTTCAGAGTGACTGTGGATCAAAACCCAGAAAGAAAATACAATAACACTAATAATAATCTTTATGATTCTCAGGTTTAGAGTCGCAGTCTCCATTTTTGTAAAGCAGGGAAATTCTCACTGGAGACTGTCTTGTCTAGCCCCTTGTATATTGTTAAGGTTTCTAAGAGTTTTATAAAGGTTCCAAATAAATAATTGCAACAGCACTAATAATGCTTGGAGAGAGCAGTGATTTAGAAACAAAGATGACACCTTTTTTTTTTTCTTCCCCCAGGTGTATTAGATATGGAAGAGTCTTTCAGTTTCAGGAAGCAGACTTCTCCATTGAAACAGGTCATAGTCTGTTAGTCAAAAAAGATTGTAAATGAAGAGCATGATGAGGTGCAAAGAGAGTTGGTAGAGAACTGATACAGGCAAAGCTCACAAGCGTTATAAATGTATATCATGCTTTGTGCTTGTGGATTAATAGGTGCTCTCTGTAGATTTTTCTGGTAGACCTTGTGATTTTTGATTCTGTGATGAAAGCCCTATCTGAAGAGGAATAAATTTCTGTTTTTCTGCCCTGTACTTGAATAACAACTCTTTGCTGTTCTGTCCAGCTGACAACATCCATCCTGAAACTTCAGGGACAAAGTTGTTCTTGTAAAGTCATGTCCAGAGGCTGGTGAGCAGTGCAGAATGAAGACTGACACTGTACTTTATTCTCACTACTTCCATACCTTCAATAATGCAAATTCCTGGTAAGGATCCAGATTCTAAATAACAAACAAGCATCAGAGGGTATCTCTTACTTCACAGTCTGGAATGATTTCCAGAGTTTGGCATCTGGGAGTTGGTACCTTGGAAAGGGAGAGAGCTCTGCTGTGTTGTATAATTGATGCACTGAACGTATCAGGTGCATTCTAATTTGATGGCTGCTCTTTTTTTTCATGTGACTCTGGACACAGATGATTAGCCAAAGTATACACTTAAAGACTGCAGTAATCCAAAGGTGTTAGCTCTTTCTTTGTCTGCCAGCAATATAGGAAACTAACAAGTAGATGGCATTCTATCTCTATTTTTAAATTAAGAAACAACTGCTTAGCACGTCATATAGTATATTCCTTTCATTTGTTATATTTTAGTCTGAACAAAGAAATGCCTATTTATTTAATTTAACAATTATAGCCTTTGATTCTAAATATAAAAGGATCAATATAAACATTGAATTAAAGTTGATTCAACAGAAAATAAATTCACCTTTATGTTGAAGAACTCTGGTTTTCATAAAACATCTGAGAAGTGACCTTGCATTGAAAATGGCCAAGTAATGAAATACCAATTTCCCGAAAATAAAACTATCTGAAGTAATTAATGAGGCTTAAAACTGAAAACAAGAAAAAGAACTAATCTTTTCCAGCTGTAGTTTGCATCTTCAGATTGAGCATCAAGGAAGGAATCTTTCCCTCCAAAAGTCAAAGCAAAATGTGAACTAAAATGTGAGCATGAATTTATCAGAAGGATTCAGTTAACACTGGTTGAGTCTAGTTGTGGTTTCAGATAGAGAGTGATAAGAGAAGAACCAAATGTATTTGAGATATTGAAAAAATTGCTATCATGATGTGAAGAAAAGTCAAATAGTTTCAGTTTGTCTTAAAAATTCAGTGAAACCAAAGAGTAGATATTCTCTTCTAAGTTTCTCTTCTCAAGAGTTTGTTGCTGTCTTTGATAATGATTTGTTTATTTACTTTAGTTAGTTATTTAGTTACAATACAGTTTTCCTTATATTTTTCCTGTTGAAAAATTCTTGGTCATTTTTGAATATTTAGGTTTTTAATAAAATAGCTGTTTTGAAAAACTTTATCTTCTATTCCGTAAAATTCCATCCCAGTTCCTAACAGCTATCTTTCTTTTTCTTTCCTTTACCTTCTCTTCTTTGGTGTTTAATATTTCTCAAGAGACTGTTTCTTTATTCATGATCTTGTATTTATTTGTATTGTACTGGAACTAGAAATCTCACACCAGGACAAAGGGAAATTAAACCTGGAAGAAATGTGAGTAATTGAATCCAGGTGCCTTCAAAGGCACTCCATGTGTTCCTATTCGTTTATCTGTAAAATTTCACCTTAAAATTTGTTCCTCAAACATTCTATGCTACTCCTATTTGTAGTATTAGTGCTGTTTGCATTACTCTTGCCCTGTAAGGATTTTGATGGAGAGCTGCGTGTATTTAGGAAGTTGTAACCAACTTTTTTGTCTCCCTGCCACTCCAATGATCTTCACTTCCTGCTGATTTAGCTTAGTGCACAAGAGGGAAGTAGCTGCATATTTTCTTACTATAAGACAAAAGATGTAAGGTTCTTAAAAAATTGGCGTTTGTCTTAAGGAGTTGGTTAATATGAGATATTTAGATATTGAACTGAATTTGATGTTTAGCATTTTTTTTTATTAAAGTGCAGACAGCACTGCTAGAGTCATCACTATCTCTAACACCAGAATGGACTTCAAGTTTGCTGGCTGTGTATAGTATAAATCACAGTAGTTTCTACTTTTTCACTGGGAAAGTGAATGGACAGTTGGCTGAACTGTGTAATTAATATTTCCAGCTGAATTGGCCCACAAGGTTTGATTTATAGGTTAATGATGAGATATATGTTTATACATATAGAGATAAAGATGTTTTGCTTCTTTAAAACTCTTTCTTGTACTCAAGCAGCACAGTGGTTAACTGTAAACAGTTTCCATGTCTCTTGAATAGTAAAGCACTTTTTATTTTTTCTGCAAAGCTTTCTCCTCCATTCAAGGAATTAGCAACTATAGACCACTAAAGGTTCAAAGTTGCTGGGCTTTATTTGAACTTTGATAGGAAAAAGTTATTTAGATACTGAACTGAATTTTACAGCCGATAAATATCTCACACTCCTTTTCATACTTCATGTTTCTGGCCAAGAAACAAGTCAAAGCCTTTCTTAGATTATTTATTATTGGGTTCTTTTCCCACTTCTGGGGCAGAAAGGGGGAAAAAAAGATGATGTCGTTGTGATATTCTAATACTTTGCTCCACACATGCTACTAATACCATGCTCTCTATGACACCTTGGAATAATAATTTGAGATTAAATGTTGTCCCTGTTCAAACTCTTACATTGCCAAAAAGGTTTCTTAGTGCATGATGGGTCAGGGCCCCAAGTGTATCTGAGGTGCTGCAGTATTGCTGGATGATGCTGGTTGCTATTATCAGCTAAGTCTTGTAGAAAACATTTCCATCCTCTAACCCAATCAGTTCACTGACCCCACTCCTTTATTTTGGCTTTCCAGTAATGATGTTCTCATTTTTAATAATCATTGCTGTTTGAGAGAGTAAATCTAAAGTTAGCAAATCAGATAAGAGTTACCAGTTGCAGTCTTTTTTTCACAAAGCAGCCTACTTTCATTTGAAAGGAAAAAGGGTTTCTTCTTTGAATATCGTCAAACTATAAATCCATGAATGTCTAGAGAATTGTGCAAAGACAAAAAAGCGCAGCACAAAAGCAATCTTATGACATGTTAAAATTACAGGCTGCTTAAGCACAACATGGAGACTTATTTAATTAGTGTCAGAAAATAACTTTGGATAAATTATTTTCAGCCAGCTCCTATTTATTTTTCGTTACTTTCTTAAAACGTAAATTGTTATGTATACTTTGAAGAAAAAAAACAATTCAGCAGCTCTAAATATTAAGCACTATAGAATGTACAGTATTTGCTGTAAGTATATGGCATTTGATTATACTTAAACATACAGAAAAAGTTATTAACTTTAAATTTTCTTGTGAAATGTATGTTTCCTTTTCATTTTCCTTCCTAGGCATACCTTTTATTTGCATTACATTAATGTCTAGGATTCTTATACATTAGGCATTGCTTTCATATACATGAGTATGTATAATATGACCACAATAACAGTCCTCAGCTCAGAGAATTTGCTGTCTCTTGTCTCTGACAAGACAGATAGTAAGAGTAAAGGAAGAACAGAAAAGTTAAGATCCACACGTAGCTCATCTTGTGTGACCCACCACTAATTAGATTCCCTTTTTAATGTGAAGAAACAATGAACAGCTTGAACTTGCTGATAAGAAGACAATGGTAATTCTTGAACCCCAGTCCTTATTCTGTTCAAATGTAAGGTCTATAGCTAGGGCCTTACTCTACTCAGAGTGCTTTCAGATCTGAGCTTCCTCCTGAAATTTATGTGCTTTCAAGTAGTAATACAATCCATAGCCTGAACTAGTTGCCAATTAATTCTTGCAACTACATTTAGTGATACTAATTACATTTTGTAATCTTTATTTTCCACGTAACATCTGTTATGCCACACATTTTCTATGCCTTATCTGTATGTGGATTTTACAGGGCAGGTGTCAATTGCAGACTGTCAGGGTCATGACTTGCTGGAGCTGTGAGAGAGGAAGAGATAAAGCCTAAAGCCCAGGGCAGTCTCAGGTAGCAGAATCGCCTCTGGAACATAAATTTGTGTAGAGTTTTAGACAACTGATCCACAACCTTTCTGAACTTTCATGTAAAATTCAATTTAAAAAAGATTGACACTTAGATGGTAAATATGGAGGTAAGCGCTTAATCCCATCATTGTTGAAATCAGTGACAAAATTAACATTGTAATCAGGCCCCAAACCATATTCAGTGACAATTTTGAACTTTGCTCAGCTCCTACCTACGGGTAGCGAGGTGGACTACGAACTGGCTG
>NW_010169915.1:0-695 GCF_000695765.1 Mesitornis unicolor
GCAGCAGCCGTTAGGCACATTAGGATACTGGAGAAAACACATTCCAGGATTTTCGGTTATTGCTCATCCTCTATATGGTTTGCTCTGGAAAAGACGGAAATGGGATTGGACCCCACAACATATGGAGGGCCTTGCTATTCTAAAGGATGAACTTAAAACATACCAGAAATTAGGCCCACTACACCCACAAGACCCACTGAGAGTGAAATGGGGATTTGCAGAACATGCCTCCTACTGTGGTGTATTTCAAAAAGGGCCACAGGGGCCAGTCAGACCTTTGCTGTTTTCCTCCACCTCGTTCAAGGAAATTGAACAGCAATATTCGGAGTGGGAGAACGGGCTTTTCTCACTTGTCAGGGCAGTCAAGGCAGCAGAAAGATTGCACACGTCACAGGACATTGTTGTGCAAGGCCCTTTCCCTTTACTAAATTTGATCCTCAAAGAATCGCCCCTCCCTTAGGGAGCAGCACAGAAGGCCACAACACAGAAGTGGTAAGCGTACTTGGAGGGAGTCAGCCAATTATTATCACTGAAGGAGGCTCCCTCCAAAATTTCAAAATTCCAACAACCTGTGAACCCTGACCCAGCTTTGTTACGCTTGCCTTATAAACATTCTAGGCTACAAAGATGATTAAGGGAGTGGAGCATCTCCCTTATGAGGAAAGGCTGAGGGAGCTGGGTCTCTTTAGTTTGCC
>NW_010169915.1:954-2185 GCF_000695765.1 Mesitornis unicolor
CTGTGCAACCTCATCTAGGTGTTCCTGCTCCGGCAGGGGGATTGGACTAGATGATCTTTTGAGGTCCCTTCCAATCCCTAACGTTCTGTGATTCTGTGATTCTCCAATTGAAGAGGCACCTGAGCTAACCCAAGATTCAGACACTCGAGGAGTATGGTTTACCGATGCATCATCCCATCGAGTGGGACCAAAATGGCAGTACAAGTCAGCAGCAGTGGAAATTGCCACTGGAAAAACACTGACACAGGAAGGGGAAGGGAGTGCTCAGGTAGGAGAGTTGCGCACACCCTTACTAGCAGTGGAGGGGGGGTGTGCCTCAACAATTTACACAGAAACCTATGCAGTTTACAAGGGTGTCACAGAGTGGGTGTGCCAGTGGGAATCTAACCAATGGGAAGTGGGTCACACTAAAGTTTGGAGGACTGAAGACTGGCAGAGATTGTTAGAGATAGGTAGAGATCATGACCCTTGCAAGTGGGTTGGGTGAAAGGTCATGTGAATGATAGAACTTTAGCTGTTAAATGGAATAATCGGGCTGATCAGTTAGCTCAAATCAGAGTGGTTGATGGTGTACAGGATGAGTGGGAACAGTTGGCTGAGTGGCTGCATATCAAAAGAGGTCACTCTGGAAAAGCAGATCTTTACTATGAGTGCCAGTCTCGAGGATGGCCGGTGTCCAGGGCAGCATGTCAAGCTATTTTCACAGCCTGTCCACAGTGCCGAATGAGGCTTAAAGCTGACCACCCAAACCAAGCCCCACCTCAGCACATTAGACAGCTCTTTGGAGTACCTGGCATATTGACTATGTTGTGCCATTAAAGCCATCTCATAGAAGGAAGTTCATCCTTGTAGGAGTAGAAGTGGTTTCAGGACTGTCAGTGGCTATGGCCGTCAGTGCTGCCAGTGGAGACCAAATGGTGCTAGTGTTGTGTGAATGGTTCAGTGTTTTACCCACTCCTGAGAGGATTCAAAGTGACAATGGTTCACATTTTACAGCTACGGTGGTTCAAGACTGGGCTCAAGTGGAAGGTATTAAGTGGGTGTTTCATACACCATATTACTCACAAGCCAATAGAATTGTTGAATGGACTAATGGTCTGATTAAAAAACACACAAATGTCTCACGACCCAATTGGGACATACGGCTTCCACAAGCAGTCCTTATCATTAATAATCTCTGGGGAAATTACAGGAGCCCCTAAATCAGGGCATTCCACCCTGATAAACCAAT
>NW_010169916.1:0-638 GCF_000695765.1 Mesitornis unicolor
TCAATTTCAGGGCCCAAAGTCCTATTTTTAGTGTCCAAACTCAATTTTTGGCAAAAAAAGCACAATTATAGGGCTCATCTCCCTATTTATCGACTCAGACGCTCAGTTTTAGGACTCACACTCTGATTTTTAGGGCCCAAACTCCCATTTTATAACTCAAAATGCTCGTTTTTAGGGCACAAACTCTGATATTTAGGGCACATGCTCTCATTTTTATGCTTTGAACTCCCATTTTATAACCCAAACTCTCATTTTAGGGACCAAACTTTAATGTTTAGCGTCAAAATTATTATTCTTTGTTTACAAACCTTCATTTGTCTGCTTTGAACTCCCATTTTAAGAACACAAACTCTATTATTTTTAGGGAACAGAGGCTTAATTTTCTGGCCCAAACTCTCAGTTTCCGGGCCCAAAGACCTATTTTTAGGGCCCTAACTCTCATGTTTTTGATAAAAAAAAAAATCACAATTTTAGGGCTCATCTCCCTTTTTATCGACTCAGTCGCTCACTTTTAGGACTCACACTGATTTTTAGTTCACATGCTCTCATTTTTATGCTCAGAACTCCCATTTTAAGAACCCAAATCCCCATTTTCAGGGAGTTATTGTCCCCTCAGTCTTGCTCCGAAATGGCAAACG
>NW_010169917.1:0-4827 GCF_000695765.1 Mesitornis unicolor
ATTCAGTGGCAGACATAGTAAGTATAGAATTAGTAAGTAAGTAATAGAAGGCCTATTTGTGCGTCTGACAATCAAATGAGACTATTTTGTTAAAAAGATTTCAGATGGAATGAAATCATGACAACAACAGGTGTAGACTAGTCTTCCATGTTTTCTCTGATGAACTGCCCTGAATTTCTGGACGTGCTGCTTAAATGACATCTGTACTAGGAGACTTGTAATCTCCTGATGCTAGACAATTCTTCTGGTAGGTCAGCACTCAACACTGATAATGAAGGAAGCTGAAATTACTTTAGTGTTGTCTGACAGTGTATAGAACTTGTAACTCTACACTTATAGGAACCATGTAAATGATCACATGCCCCCAAAGTGCTTAAAATTCACAGATTATATACTTTATAATCTGAATAACACAGAAAACCAGTAGATCCCCAAAGAAAAACAGGGAAGGAATCCCTCTTCAGAGACTGAAAATGAAAAATATTTTATACAGTTGGAAGAGGAAACAGAGAAGTTTGTAGACATGGTGAGGTGGTGAAAAGAGGCAGACACGTGAAAGCAAGGTCTTATAACCAATTTAGAGGGTTCGCTTCATAGATTAGAAACTGTGAGCTGAGTTTCTTGTTAGCAATATGTGTAAACGAATTACATTAGAATTTATAGGGACTGGTTTTGTACCTACAGCTGTCCAATCCCTATGGAGGATGTCTCAACCACATTAATGACAGCACGTTAACTTTCCTCCTCTGCAGGGACCTACGAGTTGTGCTGGAAAAAGGACAAGTGACTGGGCAAACTGAGAGCAGTAAGAACATACAGTGACTTTCATCTCCAGCAGATCACCTCAACTTGTGACTTCTGTGCACAAGACACTTCATACAATTTAGGAGTAAATGTAGGAGATGCTGAAAGGAGGGAATTGTAAGCTATTTGAACGTGAACCAGAATAGCTGAATATCTGAATTTCAGGAGACTCGGATACATATCCCTTTATGGGCACTGAATGCAATTTTGGTACCTAAAAAAAAATATGCAGCCTCTGAAGACTCTGTAGGATCTTATGTTACTGCAAGTAAAATCTGTGGCTACTTCAGCTTTTGGTAAGGTCTAGCTACTCAGAGATGAGAAACTATCTGGGACTTTCAACCTAAGTTTTTTGAGGTCCTCACAGTCACCAACAAGGAGGGGTTCACTGGAAGTGTGAAGATCAAAAGGACCTTTGGCTGCAGTGACCACGGGATGGTGGAGTTCAGGATCCTGAGGGCAGAGAGGAGAGTAAAAAGCAAGATCACAACCCTGGAATTCAGGAGAGCAGCCTTTGGTCTCTTCAAAGGTCTCCTTGGAAAAGTCCTATGGGATAAGGTCCCAGATAGAAGAAGCGGCAGGGGGTGGTCCAAGAAAGCTGGCTAATATTCAAGAATCACATCCTCCAGTCTCAAAAGCAGGAAGGAAGGCAAGTAGGAAGTCAGGCAAAAATGCCAGGAGGCCTGTGTGGATAAACAAGGAGGTCCTGGCCAAATTCAAACACAAAAAGGAAGCATACAGAGGGTGGAAGCAAGGATGGATAACTTGGAAGGAATACAGAAACACTTCCTTAGCATCCAGGGATGAAGTTAGGAAAGTTAAAGCCCAAATGGAATTGAATCTGGTCAGGGATGTCAAAGGGAACAAGAAGGGCTTCTGTAAGCAGACAGGTGACAAAAGGAAAGCTAGAGCCTGCTGCTGAATGGGACAGGGGACCTGGTGACATAGGACATGCAAAAGGCTGGGTATGGAATGTCTTCCTCACCTGAGCCTTTACTACCAAGATGAGCCTTCAGGAATCCCAGGTCCCAGAGACCAGGGGGAGAGGCTGGAGCACCAGATGGTCAGGCTGCCATCTAGAAGGATCTGGACAGGCTGGAGAACTGGGCCAAAAGGAACCTCATGCAGTTCACCAACAGGAAGTGCAAAGTTCTGCACCTGGGAAAGAAAAACCCCAGGCACCTGTGTGTGCTGGGGGCTGCCCAACTGGAAAGCAGCTTGGCAGAAAAGGACCTGGGCATCTTGGTGAACACTAAGTTGAATATGAGCCAGCAACATGCTCTTCTGGCAAAGGCCAGTGGTGTCCTGGGCTGCAGTAGGGGCAATGTTGTCAACAGGCCAGGGGAGGTGATCCTTCTCCTCTATTCAGCATTGGTGATGCCACGCCTGGTCTACTGCATGCAGTTCTGTGCTACCCGGTAGAAGAGAGATGAGAACATGCTGCAGAGAGTCCAGTGAAGGGCAATGAAGAGAAACCTGAGTCTGTTTAGCTTGAAGAAGAGAAGGCAAATTTTACCTGTGAAGCAAAGCATGCAGGAGGTAGTTATTGATGTGTAATGAACTGTAGGACTGATTGTGTGTATACAAATACTTTACGGATCTAGCTTCTACCCTCAGTACCTTATGTGCTCCTTATAACAAGATCATATGCTAATGTGTTTTGTCACTGTAGTGTTGCAGTTGTAACACAGTAATGGCTCAAAAAGAATAACTGAAATTAATTAGAATGGTGAAATGAGTGATTTTACTGGTGTTCTGATTAACAGATTTTTGGCTTCTCATTTGTAGAAATTAGGGCTCTCATCTGCAGGAATTGTGACTTTTCCCACAAATGTTTGAAAGCCATGTCACAGAGTTGCTTTGCTTTTGTATTTTCTCATATTTTTACATTAAAATTCTATACTTACTATGTCTGCCACTGAATCTAGATCCTACAATTATCATGCTATTTCTTCTCGTAACACTGTTCTTTTATCAGTGTATAAAGACCTAAAACCTATATCACAGAATCACAGAATCACAGAACGTTAGGGATTGGAAGGGACCTCAAAAGATCATCCAGTCCAATCCCCCTGCCAGAGCAGGAACACCTAGATGAGGTTACACAGGAAGGCGTCCAGGTGGGTTTTGAATGTCTCCGGAGAAGGAGACTCCACAACCTCTCTGGGCAGCCTGTTCCAGTGCTCTGTCACCCTCACTGAGAAGAAGTTTCTTCTCAAATTTAAGTGGAACCTCCTGTGTTTCAGTTTGTGTCC
Source organism: Mesitornis unicolor (assembly GCF_000695765.1). Classification (NCBI taxonomy): domain Eukaryota; kingdom Metazoa; phylum Chordata; class Aves; order Mesitornithiformes; family Mesitornithidae; genus Mesitornis; species Mesitornis unicolor. The sequence goes on from NW_010169917.1 coordinate 3,060, forward strand.
GTTACCCCTTGTCTTATCATTGTTTGTCACCGAGAAGAGCCTGGCTATCAAAATATTCAGCTTAGATAGTTTCACTGAACCTTAGTTCCAGTCTTAAGACATGCTCTGATCAGGTGACTTATCTCACAGCGATTAGACAGTGATGCTGGCTTGATTTCTCCAAGAAGCTTCTATAATCAGAACCCATGGCCTGTGTCACTTACAGTTGCTGTGTTAATTTCCACCTTTGCTTTTCCATTCCTCCCTATATCTGCTTGGTCTTTCTCTTAAAGCACATAAGACAAAAGGAGACCACCTCAGCCAAAAGGGATACATTTTATCTTGAAACACCCCAGTGGAACCAGTTTGTCAAGTATATGCGTGCTGATTAAGGAGTTCTTGCTAAAGTAAATCTTCTCTCTTACAGACTTCAGTTAGATTTGCCTCTCTGAGGGGCTACAGAGAACTCAGCTTCAGGCCAAAGGAATAAACCCAGGATGCTTTGTTTTAAGTCATACACTGTTCCTGTTTTATTCCAACAGCTGAACTGACAGCATTGGAGAAAACACTGGGGTTTCTTATCATTTGTGCTCTTCAGTTTTTGTGCATACAGCCAGTTTTCCCTTAATTCTTTGCCCAGCAGCATAGAACAAGTTTAACTTCTCTCCCCCAAAATGAGTAACTGTCACAACTGTGATTATAGGATTGCAGCATACGCTTCTTGAAAACAACTTCTGAAAACAGAGGTACAACATTCAGAGATCCCCAGCACAAGCCTCACAGACCATCCATCTATGCAGAAGCCCTGTTCTCCCTGCAGTAAAGCTCCATCAAAGGCATGTCTCCAGATTTCTTTAACAGTCTGCAAATAACAAAGAGTTTCTAAAGAGGAGGACTACAATCTGAGGATAGCCTAATATTTACCACTGCACCTCTGCTCAGCCCTTTTGCAAAGTTGCCTATTTGCTTTAGGCATTAAATATATCCTCACAGAGCAACACATTTCATTCCTATTCCTTGTCTTGCCTCTCCTCCTTTACGTGCACCCTAGACACAAAAGGTTCCTCTAGGCTTGCTTAAAGCCATGTAGAAGATATATCACTACAGGCAAAAAGGGAGAAAAGTCTGCATGAGTGGGTTGGTGGAAGGAAATGTGCAGCACAGATCATTTCACAAAAGTTTCTCTTAAGTTATTCAAAGCTAAATGTGTGATATTTGTTTTGTTTTTTTAAAACTAAATTAATAAGGGACATAAGGGATAATGTAAGGGACATTACTTAGTTTCTCAGAACTGCTTGTTCAACAATTCAGTGTATACAGTGGGTTGAGCTTACTTGAACTGCATAACGAGTTGAGCTTTACATTTCCCTCTTTTTATTAGCTGATCTTGGTATTTCTGAAAAATAAGTTGTGAAAACCAGAAACGAGCTTTAGCTAATTACTTATAAATCAAATGGAGTAAGGAAAAAAGAGATGTAATGTATACTATCTGTTCTTAAAATCTCAACTGAAGGTATGACTCAGGAAGAGCAGAGAAATTCAATCTAAATGGTGGCAGGTAAAAAATATTGTTCTATCTTCACAGAATCACAGAACCATAGAATGATTTAGGTTTGAAGGGATCTTAAAGATCATCCAGTCCAACCCCTCTGCCATGGACAGGGACATCTCCCACTAGACCAGGTTGTTCAAAGCCCTGTCCAACCTGGGCTTGAACATTTCCACAGCGGAGGCATGCACAACTTACCTGGGCAACCCGTGCCAATGTCTCACCAGCCTCACAGTAAAG
>NW_010169918.1:0-24606 GCF_000695765.1 Mesitornis unicolor
AGCCGGGCAAGGCCGGGGCCGTGCCACCCGCACCTGGGGCCCCGCTAGTCAAGACTGGTGCCAGAGAGAGAGCGAGGCATGCCCTGCACTCCCTTTAAATACATGAATTCACAGGGGCGCTGATTGGCTTGGCCCTGATCACAGGTGGATCTGGCAAAGGCAAAGGGGGAACTTTTCAGGTAGCTTCTTAAAGGGCCATCTCCATATCCCTTCCCCCGTTACCAAAGACACAACCAAAAAACTCTCTCACAGAAAACCCAATACAAAAAAAAAACATGGACAAGTGAGACAATTTTTTGTGCATTCACCCATCTTTGCATAGCAAATGCTAGACTACCCATAGGTTTAAGTATGAATGATTTCCCATTGTGACCACTTTCTGGAGCGTAGCTTGAGTCAAAAAGAAAAAGACGGAAAGCGCATTTATGGTGCAAATTATTTGATACATTGATTACCTCATCATTAATATTTCAGCTGACAGATAACTAGGTATTGTTGGAAGCTTAAAAAGTTTTAAACCTTTAAAGACCTTGTGAAAATTCTAAAAGTTGTATGACTTTAACTCGATACATTGTTTGCAAGAAAAATTTGCAGATTAATTTTATGAGGGAATTAGGCCTCAAAAAAATTATTCAAAAAGTTAAGGAGAAAGGTATCATAGCTTCTCTTCTCCCTGCTTTGAGATCTACAACAAGGCTTCTCCACTTAGGCCTTATACAGTCAACAATTGACATGAAAGTAATTAATCAGAAATAAACATGAATTAGTTGTGCTTGTAGCTGTGGGAGAGTAGAGATCTTTCAGCACAATCACAGTGTACTTCAGGAAAGGAGCAGGAAACAGAAATCATATTTCAATTGCCAAGCCTCTTCTGTCTATTTAAGATATTCTTTCTGTCATTTAGGCTTCTGGTGTCTTCAAGCAGCTAAACATTGTTATTTGACACTACCATTTTGATGACCTTCAGAACTCAAATAGTCTATAGTACCATGAGGCTGCTGTGTTGCCATTGCCAATTTACGTAAATTTTCAAATTAGATGTAGCAAAGCAAAAGCATTGATGCCATCTCCAGCACCAGGGTACTTCCCACTCTCGGAATTGAAGGTCCTCCATCCCCAACCCTAGCTGTAGTGCAGCATCTTGAGAAGAGTTTCATTCCTTGTGTTATTTCTGCTTGTCTTAGCCCTACCTTCTTTTCCCATGATCTGATGTTTTCTAGGAATTAATTGAAGAGCTATGGTTAATCCAATGTTTGGCCTCTCATTCAGGGAATCAAATACTTCTTTTTCAGAGTAAAGATATAAATCTGGCTCACTCACATTTCAGGTAACCACTGGGTTGAATGGCATGAATGCTGTAATTTCCTCAATTTGGTCTTTTGTAAATGAATCCTGAATTCCCTTATGAACATAGCTTGAAAGCAGTCACTTCAGAATTGTGCACATGTCCTGCCAACAAAAATTTACCTGCTTAGGCATTTTACCCTTTTTTGAAATAGCTATTACTTCAGTGAAATTTCCTATCTGGTGAATAACTGGAAGGGAACATCACCTCGACTAGTTTTACTCTTTGGAGAAGCCTCTACATTTTTCTATCCTGCATACGGGCTGAGAAATGTTACAGAGCACTCCTGTGCTCTACTGTCAGTGTTTAGTTTTACAGTTCTTTTGTCAAAGACATATATTAGAGACTGGAGCAGCCATATGTTTATATATGTACATATATATGTGTGAGTGTCTTTGAACATAAAAAGGAATAATGGATCTTTTTTTTTTTAACCCAGTGAAGCAGAACAAACTTCAGGAAAACAAGTCAGTTTCTTCAAGTGAGAGGTGAATGGGTCTAATGTTTTTATATTTACTTATTTTGGATATAAGAAAAAGCTGAATATGTTTCTTCTGTCAAAGCTTCATTTACTAAATTCCGGAGTCTGATCAGTCCGTATTTCTCAAACTTCACCTTCAATAGTTCTCTCTCCTTATTATAACACTAGTCTAAATCTCTGCACTAACAATTGTGTCTTTAGGACTTACGAGGGCTTTACTAGAAGGAGTAACATCAGAACTTGAATCCTAATGTAACACTATTTCCACTTGCAAAATAGGTTAGTTTGGATTCAGATTTTTCCAAATACTAGATCACTGAGTAAAATCTTCCCTTCCAGAAAGAAAAGATTCTTACCTGGAAAGAGGAATAGAATGGAGAATAATGCAAATTTTATTCTAGGGTCTTTGTTTCACCTGAGACCAATTACTAAGGAAAGTAAGGTAGGGAAGAGAAATTCTTCTCATAAAATCACTGATACTTTCTTTCAGTTACAAACACTTCTAAGGACATCTTCCCAGTTGCCATATAAATCCTAATGTTTTGTTAAGTTCTGCTTCACTTCTAATTGTTCATCATCAAAAAATGCTAAGAACATGACCTCTCAAGGTGAAAATTTTCTGGATGCCAAGTGCCTCATGTCCATGCAAAGATTGCCTGTAATGACACAAATTTGAAGACCATATTGTCAGATTAAATATAAAAATGTACTTTTAAAAGTTTTAGTTATACATACGTAGCACAGACATTTTCAGAGTCACTATGTTTTATGGAGGATGATCCTCCAATATAACAACTAGAAAACAGACACCTCAATATCAAAAGGAAAGTCATTTAAATCAATTCAGCACTTCAGGACCTTATTATTCATTGATAAATTGGACGTGTTTAGATAAATTCTGTTTTACTGTGAGGTCATATAAGGAATCACTAAATATATAGATTTTAAAGGACAGATAATGTCTAAACCAAATAATTTTAGAAAAGTTTCTTTTCAAATCCATAAGTACGCTGAATTAAAGTTTAGGCACTTTCTAAGTGGTTATAGAATCCAAGCACCTGATTTATACTAGGAAATTATCACAGTCCCTGTCACAATCACAAATGAGCAGACACATGGAATATGATGGAATGTATTTTTATTCCCAAATAGATTCTGTAACATACTGATAAATTACATTAATTTTAAAAACAATATTAGTTGTAAATTAAATCAAATTTCTCTCTATATATACACTTCTGTCTATCTATCTATCTGTATATACACTTTACAAAACCTTAGACACTGGTATTTTTGTCAGTTTCTGTGTCAATATATTCTTTGCATTAACTTCTTCCACCTACTCTGTTATACATTCCAACAATTTAGAGTTAATTATCAAGGACCAAAATTTTGTTAAGATTTTTTAATGATAACAATTACTGGTTTTAGTATTATCTAAATCCTAAATTTCCCAGAGTTCAGGATGGTGAATAACCTTGATTTTTTCATGTTTCATGTGTTGTACAACAAGTTTTGCAGTTGAAGAACTTAAAATATACCTATATTATAGTGGTAAAGAACTGTGAAACCTATGATATTAAAGATAAATATTTAATTACTGCAACAGATATGCACACCAGGTATATGAGAATAACAAACTTCTGAGCAGATTTCAACTGTACTATTTTGTTTTTTTAATCTTACCTATATCATACATCAATTCCAATAGTGGTTTCTTTCTTCAGAAAAGTTAATGGCTTTATTATAAAGTCACTGGGACTAACATCAGCTTGCTTTTGACTCAATTTAAATGAATATACTCACCAGTGCAGTAAAAAGTGACATAACTTATTTTACATACTTTATTGTATACCTCTTATACTTTTCTTTTACAAATGCCTTTAGTGGTCATCAGAATAGCAAAGAATAGCGAGATAAAACTGCAGATAAGTTAGAAAATGAGGCTGTGGCACAGTTAAAAGCTAAGATTAGAGCGCTCAAGGCTAAAGAATTAATTTAGTCTTTGAAATCCAGTTATCACGGATTCTCTCACATAGTAAATCTTGAATAAATGCTATGAAAGCTTACGTTTTTACCTGTTATGCTTTGCCACTGTTATGTGTGTGAAAAGATGTGTCTCCAAGATCACTTAAATATATAATGCTGGTTCTGGATTTTCATGGTGGTGAAAAATTCATGTGCTTAAATAGATGCAAGGTGATCCAGCTTTCGCTGTGTACTGCAAAGTGGTATAGCTGCATCAGGTGAACAAATAGTCACTGACAAATCAGTTGATAATGCTATTAGGACCACCCACTATACAACAGCATTACAGAAGTATCTGCATAGCAGAACTTAATTCTCTATTAGTCAACTTCACATTAGCAGAAAATTCATAAACCAATAGCCTAATTAATTTAATTATCAAAAAGCTGGGTTACTGTAATCCACTGAGGATTTCCTTGTCTATAAGTGTACCTGTGAAAGTTTTCTGTAACCTACAATGCTAATGAAGCCAGAGGTTCACTGCAGGAGTCCTACACCAAATGAAGATATTTGTTCTGTACCTCTAAATGGGATAAATCTACTCTGAGGCTCCACCAGGCTACAAATATATCCTGTCAGTGATTCCCTGAATAAAATACAGTGGACAATCTGGATTTTACACCAGGCAATAGTGACAAACAAAATGTTCTTATTCTTACAGTTATTTTTAATTCGTTTTTGGGTTTCCTTCAAATACATTAGCGAGGTCAACATTGTTAATGAGAGGCTTGCTAAAGGCTCAGTAGCATGCAGAAAGGCAGTAAGGAAAAAATACAAAACTCTTGAATCACTTGTCAGTTGTAAAACCTAAAAAATACCAAAGTCTGTTTTCATTACAGTATAGCTGTCCTCACACTTTATACACTGAAAGTCCTAAAAATCCGTCAGAGTAATATTTCCCTGATATTTCTTCTCTGTTACACAATGAAGAAGAAGGCAAAAATGACCTGTCCAAAATGAACATGATAGCTATTATTTCCCAAAACAAAATCAAGAGATACATTTGAGAAAGTCAGGTGAACACACAGCTTTAGATCACACAACCAGCAGTAACACATCTGGGAACTGAAATGGAAATTAAACTCAGCAACATTCTGGCATTATGTACAAAGAACTATTTTTTTAATATTTATAAAATATGTGCAGAACCACTAGGCCTTTCTGAAGGACCTAAAAAACATACCTTCTATTTCTACTATATAATTTATTAGTTGTCTGTATATTACTTAATAACCTGGGTACAAAAATAAAAACAAGTCTATGGAAAGAGAGCCATCAACATGGCTATTTTGTCAGTCATTTCAATGAAACTTTCTTCTAAGAAAGGAAAGTATGCGGAGATGTATGATACATTCACATGTAAACTATGTAGACTTTTTTTCTGAACTAAATAGGAGGACATTGAGCTACTAAGTCACCTCACTGGGTCCTGACAGTAGTTTTCTCTCATAATTTCTTTCATGGGAACCTTATATCCAATTTTCTTTGAAATAATAGTTCATGCTAACAGGACCAAATTCCAATATAAAGATTATTCATAGCCTTTCAAATGTTTTGACTACCTGGACTTCCAGGGACATTAGTAACTGCTTAGTGGATGAAAGAGAGGCTGTGGATGTTGTTTACCTAGATTTTAGTAAAGCCTTTGACACCATTTCCCACAGCATTCCACTGCAAAAACTGGCTGCTCATTGCTTGGATGGGTATACCCTTTGCTGGGTAAAAAACTGGCTGGATGGCCAAGCTCAGAGAGATGTGATGAATGGGGCTAAATCCAGTCTGTAGTCATTCACAAGTGTTATCCCCCAGGGCTCAGTACTGGGGCCAGTCCTATCGAATAGCAGTGATCTGAACTAGAGGTTCAAGTGCATCCTCAGTAAGTTTGCAAACAGCAAGTTTGTTAGGCAAGAGTGTTGATCTGCTTGGGGGTAAAAAGACTCTACTATAGGCTGGAGGTTGATGGGCTGAGACCAACTGTATGAGGTTCAACAAGGCTAAATGTTGGGTCCTGCACTTGAGTCACAACAACACCATGTAATGCTACAGGCTTGGGGATGAGTGACTAGAAAGGTGCCTGATGGAAAAGGTGAGGTGACCAAGAAGGCCAGTAGCACCCTGGCTTGTATCAGAAATAATGTGGCTGGCAGGACTAGAGAATTGATTGTGCCCCTATGCATGGCACTGGTGACACTGCAGATCACTGTGGTCAGTTTTGGGCCCCTTACTACAAGGAAGACATTAAGGTGCTGGAGCATGCCCAGAGAAGGGCAATGAAGCTGGTGAAGAGTCAAGAGAACAAGTATTATGAGGAGCAGCTGAGGGAACTGGGCTGTTTAGCGTAGAGAAAAGGAAGCTTTAGGGAGACCTTATGTTTCTGTGCAACTACCTGAAAGGGGATTGTAGTGAGGTGGGTGTTGGTGTCTTCTCCCAAGTAGCAAGTGATAGAACAAGACGAAATGGCCTCAAGTTGCACCAGTGGAGGTTAAGATTTGATATTATGAAAAAAATTTTCACCAAAAGCATTGTGGAGCATTGGAACAGGCTGCCCAATGAAGTGGTGGAGTCACCATCCCTGGAGGTATTTTAAAGACATGTAGATGTGGTGATTAGGGACATGATTTAGTGATGGACTTGGTAGTGTTGGTTTAATGGTTGGACTCAATGATATTCAAGGTCTTTTCCAACCTCAGCAATTCTATGATTCTATGCTTCTAACCTGTATTTTATTACAGAACTCAGAATTATTATTAGAATCTTCCATTAACATGTACAAATAGATTTTTAAAAAGCTGAAAATTCCCTCTTTGCAACAGGAATAAGTCTCCTAGGGGATTTCATTGTTGTCATTCTAATCTTTATAGTCATTTAGTCTTTAAGACATAACACATCTAATTATGTTGCTGTTGCTTTTTATGTTGCCTCATCGAGTTGGCTAGCACTTGTGAAACATGCCATCTTATGTTGATATCTCCATTGGCTACTTTTTCTTTGGAATATGGGATATACTGGTGTGCAAATTTTGAAATTCTCATACCATATTCTAAAGCATTCTACCAGTAGTACACATTTGTACCTTGCCTAGAAAATGAATACAAGACCTATTTATGTTCTGTGCAATAAAATTAGAATAAGTAATATTAGCAACGCTTATATAATTTCTTTACCCAAGTGAAATTTCAAAATGTTCTTACTCATTTATTGAAATAAGGTTTATTCACAAATATGTTTAACTAAATGTTTTTGGCAATTCAAAGAGATTAAAATATTATATGTCCTCTATCTTCAAAAAGTAAGATGGAGAAAAGCTTGACAAGATAATTCAGAATTGCTGTATCATTGTTTTGAGTTTCCAGCATACTCTGCAGCAGATGAACCATGCTACAGTATTTTCAGCTGTAGACACTGTAATAGACATTACCTATGTCAGATCAGCATTACCATTTTTATTATTTTGAGTTCATGACAATTTATTACACCTGCATTACTAAGACCACAATCCCTCCAGTCTTAGATGTTCAGATTAAGATGTCTTTCATCTCTTTTAATGTAGATTTAAGTATATATATCATATCTCATAAAAATACTGTAGTATATTCCCAAAGATGTGTAGAACTTGTCTTGAAGAGAAAAAGCTGCAAATAGCCAAGTGCAGCAGGCCCAGCAGATGAGCCTGTATGGCCACACACATGCCATGATCAAGGTCTCTTGCAGGTTTTGGAGCCTTAGGGTCAAAAGTCTTCCAGACAGAAAATTATTCCTTAGATATCTGTAGATAAGTAGAGCTGAACAGTCACTCATAATCATTTAAAGTTTTCTCTTCAACTGGCTATGGCCTTCACTTCCACTCTTTCAGCTTTCTAAAATGTCAACCTGCTCTGTTCAATCACAACTGATTTAGAAATCTCAGTTCTACATATTATTAAAAAAAAGATATAATGGCATTAACATCAGTTTCATCACTTTGCTTGTGTATCTCTGTCTCCGTTTAAGGCTAGGAGAGCAGGGTATTCTCTCTATTGTCCCCTACCCTCCCAGGGGAGGATTAAAAAGAGGGATTAGAGAAAAAAAGATGCTTCACACAAGGTTGGAAGTTATGACTGTAACAAGTTTAATGAAAAAAACAACAAGGGAAAGGAAAAGGGAATTAATAACGGACAAAAGATATTTAACTATATACAAAACCTTATCCCAGTAGTCCCGAGTGGAAGTGTCCGAGCAGTGCCTCGATAGCCACTGCATCTGCTGTGACTCGTCACCACGGACTGCAGTGGTGCCAGGAGCGGATGGTGGTGGATGCTGCCGAGCACGTGGAGGTAGGCCCAGTCGTCCCAAGTTGTGACAAGAAAACTGCCCAGGAAGCCAGGAAAAGCCTGCAAAAACCTCGGGCCTCCTCGGATTTTTATAGACTGTGGCTGAAAAGGGGAGGGAACAGTACTGATCTCTGACCCCCCAGGGTCCTACAGACACCACCTGTCCTTCTCTTTCAGGCTGGTAACCCTTAAACCGTAACAATCTTTCACTTTTTTGTCTGCCCTGTCTATTTAGATTTTAAGTTTTTCCAGCATCTGGTGATATATTCATATGGTACTTGGAACAACGAAGCCAACACTGACTAATATCTGCAAGAACTGTATAATAAAAGCAAATTAAGGATAAAAATTATAAACATAATCTAAAAAATGCATTTGCCTAAATATCTACAAGGCAATAATGGTAAACACTGTAGTCTCCAAACCGTATTGTCACATTGGTTAATTCAATCCATCTAAAAGTATGTAAACTGTTCTTTTAATTCTAGCTCTCCTGCCAGTGCTACTTGGAGGTCCATAGCAGACTGATTTTTGATGTTGCTTTGTCTGAAGGATAAACGAATTTTCCATCTTCAGACTTCACCAAGCAGCATTTTTGAAACTGATAATGTAACACCTCAGTTAATTTGGAGCCTGAGTGAATATTAAGAATGATACTGAAAAGCTGAAAAGTTTTTGGCAAAGGAGTTTCAAAGGCTTTAGTCACCTCAAATTTGAAAACTTTAATAAAATTTCAAGTTGAATGTTAGTGAATATTGATCCATTTGACTTTGCTAGCAGGAATTATGCCTTTTTCCTTTTATTTTTAATCTAAGCTACAACCCAAATCTCAAAGTTGAAGTAGCAGTGCTTTGTGTTCAACTGTATATTTACATCTCCCTGCACAACTCAGACTTAAGTATGTATAGAAAAGCTATGTGTAGATTTGCACTTGCACTTTAAAAATCTTGCCTTATATATGTGAGCTATAGTTTGATGGTACATTACAGTTTATTATTACAAAATTGCAAAGCATAATGTATATTCACTAGACTTCACAGAATCAGACAATGGTAGAGGTTGGAAGGAACCTCTGGAAGATCATCTAGTCCAACCCCCCTACCAAAGCAGGATCACCTAGGAAGATCTCACAGGGAACACATCAGGCTGGTTTTGAACGTCTCAAGAGAAGAAGACTTCACAACCTCTCTGGGCAGCCTGTGCCAGTGCTCTGGTACCCTCACAGTAAATAAGTTTTTCCTTATATTTAAGTTGAACCTCCTATATTACATTTTGTGACCACTGTTCCCTGTCTTGTTGCTGGGCACACTGAGAAGAGTCTGATCCCATCCTTTCTGACACTTGTCCTTTAGATATTTCTAAGCATTAATGAGGTCCTCACTCAGTCTCCTCTTCTCTAGACTAAACAGATCCAGCTCTCTCAACCTTTCTTCATACAGGAGATGTTCCAGTACCCTCATCATCTTAGAGGCTCTGCACTGGACTGTCTCCAGTGGCTCCTTGTCCTTCTTGACCTGAGGAGCCCAGAATTGGACACCATATTCCAGATGTGGCCTCACCAGGGCAGAGTAGAGGGGAAGGAGAACCTCCTTCAACCTACTGGCCACACTCTTCTTAATGAATCCCAGGATGTTACTGGCCTTCATGGTTGCAAGGGCACATTGGTTTTAGTGAAGTTAAGTGAATTAATCATGTTCAGTAATAGTAAAGTGAATATATCAAGCCTTTTTAATGAGTAGGAAAACATTATTAACACCTTTGACAATATTCATCATGACAGAGTCATTAGATATTAATATAAAGTGGTGCATTATATACCCATTTATTGAAAGATTTAATACCTACACTATGCTTTATTAGACTTATATAAGGCAGGCATAAATAAATATATATAATATATAAGGCAGTTTAAATAAAATATATATGTGTGTGAGCATAAGCATGTGTATTGTGTATAAACACATCGATATACCTATATACTTAGCTTCTTTCAAGGCCAACCAAAGCCAATCAAGGTAAATTCAGTCTCTAGGATTCTGGCTACCTTTATGCATCTTCTGTACTTTTCTTTTTTAAGAAAATAATTAAAAGATATTCCACTCCATATAAAATGTTATTTTGCTGTTTTCACAGATCATCAGACATCAAGAGACTCCTGATCTTCCTCATCTAAACGAATCATTAGCACTTTATATAATTCTTGCTCAAAGTACCATGCAGCATATATCCTTCATGGTATATGCTCCAAGGCTGTTTGTAGAACACATTTTAGAAAGTTTTACTGGTATTAACCATTTTGCTTATGTAGAGGAAAATATTTTTGACTGGAAATTATACAAAACATCTACCCTAGACTTTTTTAGCTAGTTAACTCATTAAATACTTCTTGTAAAGAGAGATGTCTTCAAGTAACATGTTGTTCTTATTTATAAAATAACTGTCATCAGTCAATCCTTTTAGAACAAATGGAAGCTTGCACTACTACTATTATCAGTGGAGTAGTATCAATAACAATAAAAAAATTCCTACGAAAATATTATTTAAAGTTAAAACCATATTTCTCTGTGAAGAGAAATATTATTCCTAATAATACTTTAGAAAAGAAAAAAAAATAAAGAGTGTACCACAAGCGCTCTTTGAAATTCTTATTGTAAGTAACACTTCTTATTTTTATATCTTGGGCACCATTTCCTCAGTAATGATTAAGTATATTCAGTAAGAGTCCTGCAGGAATCTGTGGCTGCCTGAAGAACAATAATTTCAGTTGTATCTGGCTATTCAGATACATTTTAGGCCCCTTTGGTATATAATGGGGAAGAGATCAGATTCATTCTAGTTTTCTACCTATTCACTATTATTATCTGGGCAGCAGAAAGCTAGAATGCTTTTTTCTTCTCCTCACTCTTTTCTTTTTTTAACTTAGTCTGGTTAAGTTTGACAATAACAGCTGGAAAAAGTCCTAAAAAATTCTCTTGTAAAAGGAATTCAGGAAGGACTTCTACCCTTTGCCTTGTGCATGCTGTATGTCCTGCCTTCTCCTTGCATACTCAAAGAAGCATCAATGCTACAGCAAGAGGTATCTGCCATATTTCCAGGAGGAAGATGGTGCAACTCTTCTTTGCCACCACACCTGAGAAAACAGAAGGAAAACATTGGTCTTCTGTGCCCAATGACAAGGGCCTCTCACCTTTCTCGAAGTGTAGTGGCATGGAGGGCTGCTGCTTTCAGAGTGGCAGAGATACTACTGCTGCAGGGTCACTTTTCAGTCACAGGAAGAAATAGATGTATGTGAATGTCTTTATTTATCCAGTAACTCAAAGATATTTTTTTGAGCACTAGGACCTACTGAAGTTTTTCCCCTTTCAATAGACAAAATCTTTTGCTGAAGTATTGTTTGTGATTCCCAGAAATAACCTGTTTAGAAGTACAATTTCCATTGGAACTGCTCCACTGACCATGAGTATCCTTAGCTGTGTTGCCTAACATTTCCCTGTGTGTTTTGAAAATTTCACTACATCAGTTTCATTCTTAATACATTTTCAAGCTTGTCTTTGTGACTGCAGGGGCTGGATCCTGACATAATTGCATGAAACACAAAGAAAAGACTACAGAAATAACTCTATATTGTGCACACATGGTCTAGTCCTAACTACTACAGAAACTCACCATAAATGGTTATGACAAATTTACTGCTTTTTAATCTTTCTTCTATAAATATGCTATCATTTCCATCTTTCGAAACATGCCACATAGACTGCTGAGAAAGAGAGAATCAGTGTCTGATAAAGAGCTCTTTATTGTCTAGTATCCATATCATTGCTCTATGGACAAAGAGCCACAATTAACCACTTTGCTGGAAAGCGTTATGGCTGGAGTAGGAAAGAAATTTCCAAGTACAAAACAAATGCCAAAATCATGAGCTATATGAAACTGAGTACATCACAAAAAACATCAAAAGCACAGGGAGGATACAAGCTGCAAGATAGTGCAACCTGTGGACCATTTGGAAAGAAGGCAGATCCCGTACAGGAATGACACTACTTGTGGAAAAGTCCATGTGTTATTACTCCATAGGTTTGTGTATCTTACTTTAAATAGTTCTAGTCTGTGCTAGAGGAGAATTTGGCATGTTTAATTCCCCTGACCAAGTGGTAAAAGAGTACAAAAGATAATTGCAATTATGAATCCCATAAGCTTCACAAAAGCTGTGGCCTCAAGGATTGTTTTTAACCGCAATCAAGCTACAGGCAAAAGCACAGCTAGGTAGCTCAACAGGGCAATGCTTTTAGGAGCCAGAAACTACAGTTGCATTTTCAGAAAGACATTGCTGTTTAAGAGACATATGAAGCTTTTTGATTACAAGTGACAAGCTGCAGTGTTAGTTAGAGCAATTCTGTAATTACTGTGTGGAGCTGCAACTGTTGTCTTCATAAAGTTCTATTTATTTAGCTTAAAGTATCATCAAGACCAAAGGCTTAAATTACACAAAGAGCAGCTTCAGCTGCAGAGGTGCTTGATTAGTTCCCACTGTCTCAGGACAAACTTCCTTTGCCTCACCAAGCAGAGATGTTGACTTTGGATCACAGCGATCCCAGTTCAGGTCATAGCTACAACAGCATACAAAACACATTCACAAAAAGTTGAAATACCATGTGGGCTAACTCTGCTAATTGGAGAAATCTCTGTGGCTTCCAATGGGTAGACACAATAAAAGTCACATGAAGGAGTCTGGACTCTGTACGAGATAAGAAATCACTTTGTTTTTAAAGGAAGAAGCTGAACTTAGGACAGAACTACATTTTAATGTTAGAACATTTTTGAAGAACATCCTCAGACTGGGAAAGTATAAAGCTGCCTCAATTTTTAAACGGTTTTGTAAATACATAATAAATCAAAGGCATTTTCAGTAACCAGTTTAAAAGGTTTTCTTTGCCTGTCTCTTCCAATTAAAATTATTAGGATCTAGATAAAAAACAGTAATTAATCTAAGAGTTGCAGACTGAAATATTTAGCATTCTTTCAATTGCAGAAATCTGACTAACTTTTTTCATCTTTTCCTGGCTCTTGATCTCTCATTTTTGTAAAAGGCAAGCACCAGGAACTAGCAGTTGAAATTCACCTCATGGAAAGGCAGACAAAGGAGATTTTGCAGGGAGGAAAGCCTTTCAATGAACTCTTCTTAAACAGGAATCTTGAGAATGTTGTGGTGGTAGTGATGGTGGTGATGTTACATAGATTGGGGCTGAGATAAGTATTACTCAGTCAAGAAACAAAGCAGGATGAACAGCACTGTTTTATTTCTTGCCTTTTGCCTCTTGCATCTTACAGCATTTGTTAAATATATCCCCCCACTGTCATTTGCAAGAAGGTGTCACACTATGTACAAACACAGCTTCCAGTAACTTTATACTATCTACCACTGATTTCAATAATGTACAGCACCATCATCCCTCACAAATGTGCCTTACTTATCCTGCTAGTTGTGAGGAAAGACTCAAGAAAATAAAATTGAAATGAAGGAGGAGTTGGAGAGAAGGGATTAGGAAAAACAGAAGAAAAATATATGCCATGTGCCTAGGGGAACTCCGGGACTTGTTTTCAAACTAGTAAATCAACAATTAATATTTAAAAAAGAAATAAAAGCCAGGTCAGCATAAAATGTGCTCTGAAAGTAACTAAAAAGACAATTTTATTGATGGTTTCATTCTGTCAACCCATTTTTATGGATTTTTATTGCAGGATACCTTTAGTTACCCACACAGGAGCATCATTTCAAAAACTTTAAAAAAAAAACAAAAAAAAATTTCAAAAGCCAATGAATATTTTATCAGTATTCATTAAAATCTAAACAATAATGATGAGAGTCATCCAAACCTATGAAACTTGGAACTGCTTCTGTGAGCCCGAATAATGCCATAGGGGCTTTGTCAGACTAATAGAGCCATTTATTATTATTGCAAGTGTGTTCAGGCTAAGCAAAAGTTAGCACTGTCATAAACAGAAATGTGTTGAATCCATCTCATTCCCTTCTATTTAGGAGAGTTAGAGAAGAAGAAATACACAGACTTTCACCTACTTCCCCCATCCTCAAACTGTCTTATTGTAAGAAGATGCACCTGATCCATCGTGTCACATGCTGTGATGTGGCAGCATGGTCAATGCAATCCAGTGCGAGCCAGCCAGGTGAAAGATATAAACCACTTGGGACCATTAGAAATAAAATGGAAAAAAAACTACTTACAGAACCATCACTGTCGGAAAAAAGGATGTGCTTTTAAAAAAATGTGTTTAAAAAAATTAAGTTCAAGAGAAATGGAAATGGTGGTAAACTAATTTCTCCATCGTCTGGTGAAAACCCAGTGCAAAGCTATTGTGTCATTCATGTAACTAAAACTCGAATCTGTTAATAAGGTTAGAGGGCACTCCTACTCCTACTCCATCTAGATAGTCATGAAAAATCAATGTTATGTCAAAAAAAACCAAACAATCCAAAACCTCAGAGCACAGTCTATTAATTATTAAATTACAAAAACCTAGCTTTATCAACAACAAGAAGTATCTAGTGTGTTAAATAGTGACACTTGCTAATAGAAAAGTTGATGATCGTTCTCCACAGCTCTGTTTTTTTCAGATTTGTCCACAAATCCTGGGCATCTCCTTTGGCTCTGTGTAACCTCTGCAGGACTTGGTCACACAAAGGTACATTGGCTATCACATACTAAAGTGACCCTTCCTCTTGAATCCTGCAGTTCTACAAGGTGGACTTTGTCCAGTAGCTACATGTCTTTCTTGATTGGGGAAGCCCAGAACTGGACACGTCACTCCTGATGTGGTCTTACTGGAACAGAGCAGAAAGGGAGAATAACCTCCTTTGACCTGCACCCCATGGTACCATTTGCTTTCTTGGCCACAAGGGCACATTGCTCTAATTTCTTTATATCACTGTAGTAAAGGAGTGAAACTGAAGCTTGAAAATGTTCTTTCAAATTAATTTATATCAACAGAACTAGCCATGCAAGTTTTGCAGGTGATGTGGTTCATGTAGGATGTGTTTAGTTTTATTTCCCTTTTCTTTCTTTTTTTCTTTATTTTTTTTCTCATGCAAGTATTCAGCAAAAGGAGAAAAAGGTTATCAATTAAAATCTCACTATCATTTTAATCAAGCACCATAAAAGTAACTCAGTCAGTTGTTGTGGTAATCACCTGTGTAGTCAGTGAGCTTTAGTTCTGATCTGATGTACTTAGCAACACTGTATTCTGTCAAGTGAAGCTCAAGCTTTGAAATGTCATTCTTCTGAGAATTACTTAAGCATGTCTTGAATCAAATGCCTTGTAGTTTTTATTTTAGCTTTCTAATTGCTACCTTATAGGATTCAAAGAGTTTATACTTACGTCAAAGTTCAATGTGTTTATCTATTGTCTGCTGATGCTTATAAACAGTGTGTCTCAATCCAATAACCATAATATTGAAGCAAAATCCCATTCCATGTTTTCCCACGAAGTGTAAATTATTTAATTTCCCTAACTTCTAATTTTGCTTTTCTGTTTCTTTAGTTTCCTGATTTGCAATCATTAATTCTATTAACTAATTTCTAATAGATACATCATGTTTTCTGGAGCTTCATAGCTTCTGGCCTTACAGAGCAATCCAGATAGACTAGAGAGCTGGGCAATCACCAGCTGTGTGAAATTTAACAAGAGCAAGTGCAGGAATCTCCACCTGGATGGGGTAATCCTGGTTATTCATACAAACTGGGTCATGAGAGGCTGAAAAGCAGTCCTGTGGAAAGACATCTGGGGATTTGGGTTGATGATAAGTTCAATATGAGTCAACAGTGTGTCTTGGCCGCCAAAAGAGCCAACCACATCCTAGGGTACATCAAGCACAGCGTAGCTAGCTGGTTAAGGGAGTTGATTGTACCACTCTACACTGCACTGCATCTCGAGTACTGTGTGCAGTTTTGGGCACCTCAATATAAGGATAACAGCAGACTACTAGAGTGTGTGCAGAGGAGGATAACCAAGAGGAAAAATGGCCTTGAGGGCAAGACTTTTGAGGAGTGGCTGAGGCCACTCGGCTTGTTCAGCTTGGAGAAAAAAAGGCTGAAGGGTGACGTCATTGCAGTCTACAACTTCCTCAAGGGGAACAGCATAGAGGAAGGCACTGATCTCCTCTCTCTGGTGACCAGTGATATGGCACAAGGAGATGGAGTGAAGGTGCATCAGAGGAATGTCATACTGGACATCAAGAAAAGATTCTTTACTTAGAGGGTGGTCAGTCACTGGAACAGGCTCCCCAGTGAAGTGGTTACAACACCAAGCCTGTCAGATTTCAAGGAGCATCTGGACAATGCTTTTAATCATATGGTTTAGTTTTAGGTGGTCCTGCAAGGAGCAGGGAGTTGGCCTCAGTGATCCATATGGGTCCCTTTCAACTTGAGATATTCTGTGTTTCTATGACTCATTGTTATGGTTTAAGAGTTAACAGCCTGAAAGGGAAGGACAGGTGGTGTCTGTAGGACTCTGGGAGGTCAAAGATCAGTACTGTTCCCTCCCCTTTCTGGCCACAGTCTAAAAAAACTGAGGAGGCCTGAGGTTTTCCAGTGGCATCTTGGGATGTCTGGGACTGCCTACACTACTCAGCAACATCCACCACCATCCACTTCCCTGCACCACTGTGGTCCCTGGTGACAAGTCACAGTAGTCACAACAGCCATGAGGCACTGCTTGGACACTTCTACTCGGGACTACTGGGAACAGGTATTGTATATAGTTAAATATCCTTTGTCTGTTATTAATTCCCTTTTCCTTTTCCCTGTTGTTTTCATTAAACTTGTAATAGTCTTAACTTCCAACCTTGTGTGAAGCATCTTTTCTCTGTTCTTTTTTTTTTAATCCTCCCCTGGGAGGCTGGGGGACAATAGAGAGAAAATCCTGCTCCCTGGGCTTACCCTGATCCCTAAATGGAGACACTCATGCTGTGCTGCTCTAACTTCCTTCCAATTGCAATCGCAACTTGTTATAATATTACACTTGTTTTATAAAAAAAAAACTAAGATCCTGATAGCTTTCAAAATGTTGAACAATTTTTTCAATCCATATCCTTCTCTCCTCATCTTCCCATTCAGCTATGATTCAGATTCAAGACAGGAAAAATTATCTGTCGGAAGTTTTACCAATTGAATAATTAAGAGGCACTTTGAACTGACTTCATACTCTCAACTTCGTGTCAAAGTGTTGGAGAATTCAGCAGCTAAGCTGAAAAAAAGAGGCTATATCCCTGTGCTTGTTTATAAATAGTTCCTACATGGCTAGCACTTTCTTCCTTTGTTCTTACGTATCTGTAGCACTTATGCAACTTTTGGAATACCAAATTATTACTATAACTCGGTGCTATGCTACCTTCTTGTGACAGTTGCAAGAAAACTTAACGGTCCACTTTTTACAGATTTAAAATGGTTTAACAATACAAGAGAAATAAAGGTTCGTGCCATTGTGAGTTTATAATTTTATACAATTATTTTTCTGTTTCAATATAGATCATCCACACTTCCTAGGGACAATCATTACTCTGGAATGATTTTCTGCCTTTTCTTTACTCTCGCTTCATATTCTACCCTTCTTGTGATTGGGGAAACTAATTTTATTTCTTGCATTTCTATTAATTTATACATGCACACACACAAATCTACACAGTCTTGTGGGCCAAGAATGAGTAAATAGTTTGCAGTTTAATTCCTATATATGAATTATTGAGTAAGACTAGATAACAGACACAGATAATGTTTTCCAACTGCTACCAACCAACACATTCCAAACATCAAACTGCTGCAATTTTCTTGAGGCCAAAATGGTGAGGTTTTGAGCACATATCTTCCACAGGGACTCATCAGCTTGATAGTAGCTGGTAGCACAGGGAACGTGCAACTCTGGAACATGAGTATTTCATTAGCACACAAAACATGTAATTTGATAAAATATAAACATATTTTCTCCTGTTGAGCTGAGTATATATTCTGGTCAAGAGGTCATCACCAGGATGTTTGCTTCAGTTGCAGCTTCGTAGATGCCTTAGGCTACCATAAGCAAGAAGTAGTTCTGAAGTGAGCAGGCCTTCCCTCCTCCATGCCCTCAGCATGACTTTCTTGCTTTTCCATATGCTGGGATTCACACTCAGGAACTACATAATACATGAACTGCACTTTCACATCTGCATGATAAGATAGATCAAGGATCTGCTGTGCTTTGGATGCACATGTGTGTAAGTGCAGGTTAGTCTTCAATTGGAGTACTATGTATGCACAAAGGAAGATGCAGAAACCTACACACAGAAATGAAATGACACAGTCCTTGTAATGGTAGCTCCTTTTCTCACAGCCATGAAATTGTAGTCCTAAATTCTCACACATCTTTAAATAAGGATGTTCCCTATTTTTGTTTATTTTTTATGCTGATAACTGATGCGAAATGTCAAAGGCAACTTCACCAATGCAGCTTTGTAAGTAGCAGGTGGAAATATGGAATGGTGCAATATTACTGCTTCTCTAAAGTAACAAGACAATCCTTGGCTGCTGCCAGAGTAGCTCACCAGCAGTGATCTAAAACCACACTCTTCCAACCTAATGCATCACAGTTTTAAGTCTGACCTGGCAAACCATCTTTGATTCCTTTTTAGAAATATTTCAGAGCTCAATTTATAGGTTTTTGTTGTGAAGCTTCTAGGCTTCTTCTGTACTGTGTACTAAAAAAGGAGATTTATTGCAGTACAAATTTTTTATTTTTCAGATGCACTTCTGTTTTTGTGCACTACTAATCCTGACCTTTACTTAGAATGTAAACTGGAAAATTTCTCAAAATAAGGCTTGTTTGGGAATGTGACCATTTATCCCTTCTTCTGATAACATTAAGCATAAATTGAAAGAGAAGATTGCTAGCTATCACTTGTTTTTTGTACATCAGATGGATAGAATTCCAAGGCAAATATTTGTTTTCAGTGTTTCACATATTCTACTGTTTACAAATTCAGTAACATTTCTCTGCCTTAAATTCGATCTGGCTCTTCACATTACCTTATTTCACTGTTCATGTTAACTTATTACACTGAGTAAGCTGAGATCAAGTTATTGAATGCTCAACAGACACACAGGAAGAGTAGCAAGTGCTACACTATAATCATACAGTTAGCCTAAAAATAATTAGTAAGATGGTTACCTCCTTTTCTTATTAAGATTAGCTGTACTATTGCATAGAGATGAATAAGAGGTCAAAGTCTATATCATCATTTCATGCTGTAGTCTCCCCTTAAGTATTGCATATTTTCTAACTTTCACATTTCTAAGTATTACTCAGAGCACTTTAAGTGTACTTAAACCCAAGACATTTTTTCCCAGTGTTCAAAAATGGTATGAGCATCAAACATACAAGAAAGAACAAAACTAGACTGAAAAACAATGAACCAAATTATCTAGGTCCTGCTGATTCAGTCTGCTTATTCAGCAGCTCAGTCACTAGGAACACAGTACTCTGATGCACTACTCTTGCAGCAGTTCCTCATTTAAAACAGAGACTGCTACAAGGCTACTGTGTCAATTTTGAAACTGACTGGAATGCATTTTGAGACTTTCTCCTATCACCACAGTGCCTCTTGAGGGAATCAGCTCCATCAAGTGCTTTACTCCATTGCCAGAACCCTGAATGATCCAACTCCAAGTTCTTGAAAAGAAGTTTGAATTCATGTTACATGACTGGTAATACATGTCTGTCCTGCTGGTTTAGCTACAACAGCATCTCCATCCAAAAAACTCACCTTCCTCAGGTTGCTTTGTCTCTGTTTTACGAGTAGATGTAAATACAAATAACATGTTCATCATCTTCTCTTAGAGTTTTTTTATGGTGACAGCATGTGGGCACAGAGATCAGTTTTGTGACAAAAAACAAGCATCTTGCTTTTTCTCTAGTAGGGGTGTCAAAGAGAGCAGTTTGACTGGCATGTTATCTGCCTCCCATGTTTTAAGATTAGTGGTGTTTTACTTCAGGACATTTATGTTTAAAAATTTCAGCAGAGTGAAATCAGATACGAAGGTACACAAAGATAAATTCTGAAGCTCTCATTAAAATCAGATACTGTAATCACAGAAATGAGAATAATCTTGCTCTTCCTTGCACATTTAACTTTGCTTATCTAAAAAATTACTATAAAAACATGTTCTATCTGGAAAAATAGTTTGAAAACAATTCTTCTGACAGATCTAGGTTGCAGTAGAAATAATGTGGGCATCATATCTGTCACAACTCAACACTTCCTCACTGGAACTGATCTGCATGTGGATTTTCAGCATTAATTTGAAACAAATTACTGTTTAGTATAGTAAATCCCTCATTGTCAAAAATAAAGTAAAATTCTAGCTTTAGTTGAGATGTAGGTCTCATCACCCTCAACTGCTGTTTCTACTATTTAGTCTACTGTGTATTCAGAAGTTAATACCTTCTAATTGTACAATCTAATACAAATTACATAGTTCTTTCCAGTGACACTGTCACAACATCAAAATTATCTCTCTCTAAGAACGTATTGTTTTTCTTAAAGTTCTAGAAAATTCAGGAAAAATAAGTGACTTGCTCAGGATAGAAGAGGATTGTAGTAGTGGGGAAAAAGCAGAACCACAAATATTCTTCATTTTTATAGTCACTATCTAATTCTCCCTTTCTTATCTTGAATGCGCACTTCAGCTGTATCAATGTTATATCTTACGCAATAAATAATTCAATGTTTTAGTTTGTTTCAATCTATCAGTCATTTCAAAGGGCTACTCAAAACTTCTGAGTCCCTTTCAAGGGTCAGGAAGTGTGAGAGGACTTAATGGTTTTCACTTCTCTGCCTGAAGTAACATGGGTGATATTTTGCAATACTTTTTTTGTTTTTCTTTTTTAAGGCAGCCACTGTTCGTAGTCTTCCTATAAAAAAACTGCAGCATGTTCCTTTAAATTGCTATGTAAATTGCATATATGTCACATTAAAGAACATTTCTGTAAATTTAGAAGAATGTTAAATCCAAGATAACTTCACCTAAACATAGAATACTTCAGGACTGTCCAGCTTACCTAGCTTTTCTTCAGTCTCCTTCAGCTTCTCCAGAAATGGCTTATAACCCAGTTTATTACATACAACTTTTACTGCACGAGTCCTTTTGGACATTCTTTGTCTTTTCCATTTTTATTTCCTCTCATTGAGTGGGCAAGAGGCAAGCAGACCTTGGGAAACGAGAGCAAGTGGGTGGCCTGCCTCCTCATTTTCATAAAACCTTTATGAAAGAGGAGAAATGTCTGAAAAATTCAGGAGGCACAACCACAGAGAAGATGCTGGAGTGGAAATTCAAGCGCTGGAACAAGACTGTATATGATCACACTGTCTCACAAAGATTTATTGTGTCCTGGAGACAATTTTTCACAAGCTATTATTTTTCTTTCAATTTAAAACTTTATCTTGCTCTTTTTTTTTCCCAGCCAACATTTCTGATCTTTCATTATTTCCCACACAGAAAGTTCTCTATGCCCAAAATAAGTTCCATTTGTTCAGTAAGCAATGCCTTGTAGAGCCTATTTTTTGGGTTTATTTCATCTCTGAGTTAGCAACACGTTCACAACATGTTGGGTCACAACAATTCCCAGTCCAGCTGTCACTAATATCTCATTTATTTCTCTCTCCTACTAAAACCAGAGTGCTGTGCATATAGCCATCTGATTAGAAGTCTGATTTTTTTACATACTCGGCTAATATGTAATATCCAGGTATTATTTGTTATGTTTGTTCTCATTATAAGTGTTGAAACTCAAGCCAAACAGAATGGAAATGTGTTTTGTGAAAATTCCAGTGGAGACTTAATATCCATGAACCAGATTTGTAACTTAATTATAATGAAAAATTATGATTATTAAACCTTAGGTTTTACTCCTATCAAACATTGGGTAACTACTACTCCATTATGTAAAAGCTGAGTATAAGCATGCACACTTTCTAGACTTCCACTTAACTATGATATTTTAATTCTACAGTTTACAGATTGAAAGCAATTCTAATTTTTTTAATCTGCATCCTTTATTACAGGCAAGGAACCCAGTACTCAGATTTTGCTCATGACTTATGTTTATTTTGCCTCTGAGTCCTTTCTTTCATAATTTTTGTAAGATTTGAATTATTATACATACTTATCAGGTTCACTCAGAATTTTTATATCTTGACAGTTCTTTATGTTTCAGTCATTTAATATTTCTATTCATTAAATAAATACATGATCAATATCAACAGTAAAAGCTCTCCAGCTTGCTTAGTTCCTCAAAACTCAACAATTTAATAATGCAATATATGTGGTAGTTTCATTTGCATATTTACATACCTATATTATACCATTAGTTACATTTGCAATATGCTTATGTTAGAAATGCTTATGTTATTATGTTAGAAAATATTTAAAAATTCCTTTTCAACAAGATGTTTTGCTTTGTATTACCATTTTAAATATTTTCCATTTTTGGATGTTGCATTTCAATTTCATTCTGAAATAATACAGCAAAATAAATCTATTACTCCTTTATTAAAAGCTTCCAAATGCAATTAGATAGTTAAGTCTTATTTAAAAGGGGAAAAAAAAATCCACAGCTATTTTTAACTACATTTGTTATAAACAATAAATTTGAAATCTGGTGAGCTGCCTTTATTCAGGACCTTAGGGAAAACAGACAAAGTTTACCTTTCTACTTTTCCCTGAGGCTTACTGGTAGGTTGTTGCACGTGAGAATTAAGGTAAGAAATATCTGATGTGGCAGGAGATCGATAGCATTGAGTGTCTCTGTGTAACATAGTTGCTGTATGCGCATGCTGGGTGCACATTGCTGAAGCACGTGCAGTATGTCTCCTCTTCAAAGGGGCACATTTGCATTGTAAATTTATAATTGGAACTTCTGGATCTAGCTACAGCCAGCCTGCAAGGCTCCCTTAATTCCAGTCAAGAGCTGAAAAGGTTGATCTTTCAAAGCACTGTCTTTCACAGCTCCAGTGGGAAAGCAGAAAATGCTCTAAGTAAAATTTAACTTAAATGGTAGTTTTTCAAGGAAGAAAAAGCTTAGTATACAGGAAATTATGTAAAACTGAAAGGTTGAGATTTGCTGAAGAAATACTTTGCAAGGAAAAGCAAAAACAGAATTTCTGTAACAAAATGCAAGAGTGAAGATGAACAAATATAATAATGAACAGGGTGAATGCAACCATAGCTACTGAAAGGAGCCATAAAATAGCAGCAAAGAAGAATGAGAGTATACAGAATCAGCAGACAGTTTAGCACAAGTAGTAGCTATGTAACATTCAAAGCTCAGACCTATTGTCTTTCAAATACAAGTTTTTATGCTTAATAGAAAAACAACCCCCAGCCAAAAAAAAACAAAAACAAAACCAAAACCAAAACACAAAAACAAAAACAAAAACAAGAACAAAAAACAAAAACAGAAACAAAAACAGAAACAGAAACAGAAACAGAAACAAAACCGAAACCAAACCTAAATATAATTCATTAGCAAAAAGGTTTTAGCTCAGCAAAAGGAGTGTCTGCACATAGAGCTGCCTGCTAATGTGTACAACTGTTCACCCTATGAACAGAGACACGAACACTTCTTTAGGTGCAGGATTTGTGTCCAAAACGGAGAATTAGGTCAAAAGACTAAGACTGAAGAGAAAAGTTACATTGACACTTTGAATTCTAAAAGATATCTTAAAATCAAGGAAAACATATTACAGTTTGCTGGGTTTTCTTAACAAAGCAACAGCGATCCAGAATTTTTTTCATTTTTAACGTGGCATGACCTCTGACTTTTTTGATATCTGACTTGGATGATTAATATTTTTTTCAGTACTTCCTCTAGATTCAGTGCTAGGCGTTCCACCCCAGGGTCCTGAGGAAGCTGGCAGAAGTGCTCACCAAGGCACTTTTCAACATTTATCAGCAGTCCTGCCTAACTGGGGAGGTCCCAGTCAACTGGAGGCTTGGAAATGTGATGCCCATCTACAAGAAGGAAGACCCGGGGAACTACAGACTTGTCAGTCTGACCTCGGTGCCAGGGAAGGTGATGGAACAGATCATCCTGAGTGCCATCACACGTCACATGCAGGACAATCAAGCGATCAGGCCCAGTCAGCATGGGTTCAGGAAGAGCAAGTCCTGCTTGACTAATCTTATCTCCTTTTATGGCAAGGTGACCTGCTTGGTGGACGAGGGGAAGGCTGTGGACGTTGTCTACCTGGACTTTAGTAAGGCCTTTGACACTGTCTCCCACAGTATCCTCCTGGAGAAGCTGGCTGGGCATGGCTTGGATGGGCATACGCTCTACTGGCTCAAAAATTGGCTGGATGGCCAAGCACAGGGAGTTGTAGTGAATGGAACTAAATCCAGTTG
>NW_010169919.1:0-346 GCF_000695765.1 Mesitornis unicolor
AAAATGTGATTTCTGTTTACAAATCCATTTCCTTCCATAATTTATGCAAGAAATAATAGAAATTTGCGTCCCTTGGAACTTCCTAGTGATTACTGTGATCAAAGTCTACAACTGCAATTAGGTGATAGAGTAAGTAGGGAATTAACCAGATATATCCTTTAGAAGAATCAAAGAAGTCTGGTAATGAAGAAAACTTCATACATTACGTTCTTGGTTATGTTCAGTGCTTGAAAAGCAGTAGAACGAAACCTTGTACTACGCTGTCTTCTCTTGTGCTGTGCATCATACTGGAAGGGACAGAGGGCAAGAAGGAACAGCTGCCTCAAATGTCAGCAGGACATCAGCA
>NW_010169919.1:377-15823 GCF_000695765.1 Mesitornis unicolor
TGAGTTCCTGCTGTTTGGGCTACTGATCTGTTCAAATCCAGATGCATGCTTTGCTGCTCTCCTTGCTTACCTGCAATATGCACTGAATTAATAATTACTTCCTTCCTCTCTTGTCCTGCTCTCCACAGTCACCCTAGCCCTTTAGCTTCCGTTTGATCTGCCTTTCATGCAGGCCACTTTGTGATGATGACTGGGATTGTTTTCACCACTCAAGGTAATCAGAATCCACAGTGGTAAATAAGCAGCTGAGAATGACCTGGAGTTGTTTGTACAGCTGCTTAACTTACAGCATCACTCAGCTGGATAGAGGGTATGAAGGTTTTGAAATGGTTTGAGAAATCCTCATGGAGGAACCAGTTCCTGGTATATCTATCACCAGTTCCTGGAATATCTATCATGCTCACCTTTTGGACTCTGTTAGCATGCAAGTCACTCCAGGTGTGTCAGCAGGTTGGTTTGAGAGGGCATGTTGATTCCCAAACACATATTCTTCTCAGCCGGGTTATGTCATCAAAAATCACTGTCTCATCCTTTTCAACTTGAAGTGCAAGTAAGGAACTTGTGCTTCACAGAAGCAAGCCGAAGTTATTCAAAACAAACATCTTTACAAACTTCGGAATCTCACATTCTCCTTGTTTAAGGAATAGTAGGTCGGAAGTTTTAACTGTGCTTTCAGTCTGGGAAGACAAGAAGCTGATTTTGAGCTAAAAGGAGATAAAGCAGTAATACTCAGAAGCCAAAATTGAAAACTAAAATTTGAGAACTTTTTTTACTTAAAGCCAATTTTTAAACTCTTCATCTTTCTCTTCAGAATGAATCTGACATTTTCAAGCTAAGGCAGTTATAGAATGGCTTAAAGCGAGGTTTATATTGAAAGACTCTTTTAAACATAACTTGAGAGAGCAGATCTGTGAAGCTTTAGATGGAATTCGACTCCCGTAGAATATACAATTTCACAGATATGCTTGACAGAAACAATGCAGCACTGTAAGAAAGGCCGAGCTGTGCCAAACCTAAAATCTAGCTAATCCAGCATCCTGACTCCAGAGATAGCTGATAGAAGATAATTAAGGAAGACGATAAGAAAAGGGCAAGTACAACCTGATTCCTCGCAGATTTGTAGGTCCCTGAAACAGAGGCAGTGTCTTTGCATTTAGAAGCTTATGATGGATTCTCCTTCCATCAGTTTTTCAATACTTTTTGAAATGGGTAAATATGGTCTATTAAAAAAATGCAAACATATCACCTAAAAATTTCACAATAAAAATACTTTAAGGTAAATAATTTTGATAACTCATTTTAAAATAGCTTCATTTTGATTTTTTACTACATGTTGTAATTTATCAAAATATTGAAAATTCAAAGATAAATGGAAATATTTCTATTTTGCTACAGCCTCCTTTTAAGTAGTTCATTCAAGAGCGATAAGGTCTCCCCTCAGCCTCCATTTCTCCAGGACAAACAACCTCAGTTCTCTCAACTGTTCCTCATAAGACTTGTACTCTAGACCCTGCATTGGCTTTGTTGCAGTTCTCTGGACACGCTCCAGCACATCAGTGTCTTTCCTGTAGTGAGGGGCCCAAAACTGAACACGGTATTCGAAGTGCAGCCTCATCAGTGCCGAGTACAGGAACACAATCACTTCCCTACTCCTGCTGGCCACACTATTTCTGATACAAGCCAGGACGTTTTTGGCCTTCTTGGCCACATGGGCACACTGCTGGCTCGTGTTCACCCAACTGTCGACCAGCACCCCCAGATTTTTTTCCACCAGGCAGCTTTCCAGCCACTTTCCCCCAAGCCTGTATTGTTGTATGGGGTTGCTGTGATTCAAGTGCAGAACCCGGCACTTGGCCTTGTTGAATCTCATACAATTGGCCTTGGCCTATTGGTCTATCCTGTCCAGATCCCTCTGTAGAGCCTTTCTACCCTCAAGCAGATCAACACTCTTGCCCAACATAGTGTCGTCTGCAAGACTGCAAGTTATCTATCACTAGAGCACTATAAACACATATTTCATAGAACATGAATTTATCAGTCATATTTGTTTTCAAAAGTATTTAATCCATGGTTCTAGATTGCAAAGGTCAGTAGTTTGGTTAAAATTAAACCTTTTCACCATAAAAACACCTTATTCCAATACATTTAAATACCTCTCCCGTATGCAATGTGCTTAGGACACCCATTTGTTCACTGATCAAGCAGTTCCAGATGGAAACATGCAATGGACAGGTGAGTGATGGAAAGTACACCACTTTTAACATCCTGACAGAAACAACAAAAGACCATGGAAATATAATCATGTCACACCTGCTTAGATATTAGAACATTAGCAGTGTTGTGAACTCTCATATATTTAACATTAAGTGCTTTTCTTTTTTTCTTTTTAACCTCAAATGACAGCCAAGCCCTCCTCTCAATGGAAGACGAATGAAACAATTTCTGGTTTCAATTTCATATGGAGATAAAAATACATATTTTTCCAAATTTTTTGTTTTCAAAGAGATAGAGTTCCTGGTTGGTCTCCCGTAAAGGTCAAGGCACTTCCTGTGTTCCTGCTTCCAAAATCCACCAACCTGGAAGACCTAGGGATTGCGCTGCAGCTGCCACTACTTCTGTGAAGCAAGGATTCCTTGAAATAAGAAATAGCATGCAGAGGGGCAAAAGGGGCACATATCCAGGTCTCATCCCAATACATAATGGCCAGATGAACACTCAGACTCAGATCTAGGAAGGTCTTCATGGCCAAATAACCTAGGTGTACCCAAATACAGATATCTAGCTTGGAAATGAATAAAAAGAGGAAGTATTAAGACAAAAAGAAAATATCATTTAAAAAAAATCTTTTGTGAGTCCAGCCATTTTTGTGGTTTGATCCTGGCCAGTGCTGGTTTTACCAGAACCTAAAAAAAGTGGGCCACCTTCCCCTGTCCCAGCATTGCTGTGATGTAGCACAACTAAGACAGAGAGATGAAGAAAGGTGAATCAATGTCTGCAGTTCGGTGAACTGCATTCAGCTTTCTATTTTGTGACAGCAAAACATTTGTGCTTCTTACCACCCTACCAACCAGTCTGAGTTTTCTGCAAAAGTCCAGTGGAGAATGCACAGAATTTCTTGAGCGTTTATTCTTGCCCTTCCTTTGCAATAACTGCAAGGCGCACTGGAAGTTGGAGAAGGCATTTAATAATTGACTGTATCTTTTTTCAGGCATGGAAAATAGAACTTTTCTTTAAAAAATAGATTACAAATTCTTGATTCTGTCAGATAAACAAGTGAGTTAATTACACCACACCACATTCCAGAAGGTCATACTGACATCTGGTGGCCTTTCCTACTGAAATTACTTTCACCGGTTTCAGCAAATAATTCATGCAAGAATGGTAACCACGTCAAAATGACATTGTGGTTGTGTCTGTCCATCTGGCTTTAGCAGGTATTATTCAAAACCTGAATTAAGAGGTAATGAGTCCAATCCTCTGTACCACACTGAAGTACTGCCTTTTAATTAGCTGCCATGTTAATTTACATTTGCTGCTGGCCCTGGCTGCAGGCATCAGAAAGCCACAAGCATTCATAAACAGCAATTAAGGGTGCCAGAGCTGCCACAACAGCTCTGCGGCTGCTCTGAGAGTTATTGGGAGATTTCACAATGACACATTGCATTAAACAGAACTGCAGCCAGTGGGAGTAAAAGTGTCTCATTACTATTATTGCTATTGTAGGATCTAGTAAATCTGATCATGGACCAGGACCCCATCACAGAAAGCACTATACAAACTGTGAAAATGATGAGCCTGCCCAAAGTAGGCTATAATCTAAATATATGACAAGAAATAGTCAACAGATTGAAGGTGCTGCAGACCAACACATTAGACTCTGGCCCCTTAAGTGATGTAATTAAATGGGAATTTTTTTTCTTTCTTTTTTTTAAAACAAAAAACCACAAACTTCCTGTGTCAGTGAAAGACAGCAACAGTAAAAAAAAGAAATAGTGTGTATATATATTCATATAAAATAATTACCTCCATGTATTTTAGGTTATCTTCAAACAGCAACTCTGAGAAGTAAGAAATGTCTCTTTCCTGTTATGAGAGCATAATTTTTGAGGGGAAAATAATTTCAGGCTCATCTGTGGGAAGAATTATTTATGTAACAAGAGAAGATCCCCTGAATCAGGTACAGAAAAGTTCTTGGGAAACACACTGCACCACTACTGCTGTTAAAAGAGGAAAGAAAATATTGCCTTTTCTTCTCTGAAACAAACAGGATTGTATACTTTGGCAGTCTCTGTGGCAAAGGAGACTGCTATGATGTTTCTATGGCTCTGAATGTTTCTTGTTGGAGAGGGAGAGAGAAGCGATATGTACCGCTCCTTTATGAACAGAACAGAAAACCAAATGAGCCTCTGCTGTTAGCTGTCACTGAGAATTTCATTACAGCTCAAGAGAACAAAATCTTGTCAGCAAAGTTTTCCTATCAGTTCCCAGATGCTGACTCCATCACAAAAGATTATCAAGAACTAGGTTCTCCATCCCAGAGAACCAGGGGTCCACCAGAAACTGTATTAATCAACGATGGAAGCACTATTCTGAATCTGTCCAAGGAGACACAGGTAGGTATTTCCCACAGAAAGAACATTCTGAAGGACATCTCATAGTGTTAAAACTCTTTGCTACTTTGATGTCATTTTGGTCATTTAATTTTCTCTGCTGTAATGTTGTATGACCGAGAGTGAGGTAGCCAACCTATGGTTTATGGGCTACATCTACAATATTGCCTGAATCATTCATTCAGCTCAAAGCCTACCAGCCCCTTTCTCCAGAGTCCTTCAGATGCAGGCAGAAAGGAGACCATCATTTTGAATAAATCACTCTCATAGCCCAGCACTTGCTTCCTGAAGCCTGTCATCCCCATTCACATGACCAAAATGAAAACCACTTCTGATTGCAAAAACCAATAGCCATGAACATTTCCATCCCATGAAAGCATTTTCTTGCTACGAGTCCATTGCATGAAGGGGTACAAACACTTTCCCGTGGTGGCAGGACAGACATGTTCAATGAAGTAACAGAGCAGGGGTGCACCACTCTTTGCCCACAGGTGACACAATGCCAAAGTAAGCAAAGTAGAACACCAACACAGTAAGATCCTAAGTAACACTTGCAAGTAGATACAGGTACTTCAAATTTACAAATTAGTATTTTAATATCATAATGCCTGTTCGTATCAAAAAACCACAAGACGAATACAAATGAGATAAGTGAAATATAGTATCTTGCCACTGCTAGAATATGTAGATTTTACTTTGTTTTTTGAAAAATTACAAAAATCAGTACCTTCCTGGGAAACATTTCAAGTTTTATATAAATTTCCTTTTTGAAAAAATTATCTTTTTGAGAGAAAACAGTTCTGTTTAAATTGTTTTATTTAGTTCCAGACAACATATTATTATTGCTATATTTTCAGCAATAAGTTAAGCATTTCAAAGGTACACATAAGATACAGCCATTTCCCAGAAGACCTTTACGATCCACGTAGACAACACAAATAGAAAGGGCAAAAGTGTCAAAAAAACCACCCCAGACATGAATGCACAAAAGGTGTCTACTCTTCAGTTCTGTGATTTAGTAAGGGGTGAGAAAAGGGGAAACTCCTTTCAGAAATTGATAAGAAGATGCTGGAAGCTGCTTGTGTTGCTGCAAAAGAAACGAATAAAGGGGCTGCAGATGATCCCAGGAGTGAGTAGGAAGATGCTTTTGAAGGAGGGAAAAAAATCTTCAGACACAGAAATCTATCAAAAAAGGAGGCATGGCATAGAAAAGAAAATGTAGATGTAAACAACTAGTTTCTAAATGGGCATGGACGAGAAACCTTCTAAGTAGATGCTGATGAGCTTGCAGAATATGACTGCATATTATGTTTGCCCTTCAGTCAAATGAACAGCAACAGGTTTTAAGTTAAAAACAAAAAATATGGATTTTTTTTTATGATAACCATCTACTGAGACAAAAACATTTAGATAATGACTGAGAATCAATAAAATATCCCAGTTAGGCCATCAAAATCAAAGCAATGTTTGTGAATTTTCTGACAGCCCATTTCATGTTACCACAAAGCACCTACACTTCTCGTGAACTTTTGGATTTAATTCTTCTTTGCTTCTTACTGATCCATAGGCTCTTAAAATCTTGCGGTTTGCACTATGTTGTTCAGTAGATACTTATAATAAAGTTATATGACTGTCAATATAAAACTATTTCTAAGGTAAACTTTTTAAAACGCGTATGATATTACCATATTTTTAAGGACTAATAGCAAAATCTTTGTGGTACATTCATCGGATATATCTACTTGTTAACCAACACAGTTCACTGGCTGTACATTTAGAAGCCAGAGAATCAATTTAAGTTGTTATCATCAGTGTTAAATTCAAGGGTGTAGTGCATTTGAAAAATAAACGTGTTTTATTCATATACTAGTCTGCTAAACCAGCAAAGCTATCAGCATTGGTGAAAGCCTAGGTCATAGTAGGAAAATAGTGAAGATTTGTATTCATCAGGGAACACCTTCACCATTTTCTGTATAAACATAAAACCAGGAAGCATTCAACAAACTGTATTGTACTAGAAACCAAAAATCAAACCTGAAGAGAACAGCACAGTCACAATCACACTCAAAATATTTAAAATAAATTTATAGAAAAAACTAAAAGAATTAGATACAGATAAATCAGAGAACTCCACTTCTTAGATGTATCAGTACTCCCCTGCCTAAATAATATTTCTAAAAAGCAAAGCTTTTTACATAAAGAACAGACTTTCAAAGAAGAGCAGAGAAGACACTGCACAGAACCTGTAGTTCCAGCATCTGGCAAAAGAAAACATAAAGTTGAAACCCTTACAGAAAGAAGTATGATTTAATAGCTCTTTCACGTCCAGAGCCTCAAGAGACTGCTAGAGAGAAGCTTTTGGCAAAACTTATACTGACTTAGTCAGGAAATTTATACTGTTCCTCATCTCAGCTCCTCATCACCAAAAGCTCTGAAGCTCTTAAGATGATGAAGAGGTTTGCAGCTGAGTTATCCATGTGTTTTCTAAATAAATCAATTAAAACAAACTACATCTGATAGAAAACTTCTGGCACATGTTAGTCAAGCATTACTAAACTATGGAAATACACCGTAGCAGGGCAGAAGGGATAGCTGCCTATATGTAGTTGGTATCTTATTAGGAAAGGGCACTCAAAAGAACTTGCAGACAAGATTTTGCATTGCAGTACTTTATAATACATCTTTACCTTCAAAACATAGCTCCAGAAGCCTTCTTGAACTACCCAGGAGCAAGCCAGATTGGACCCACCAGGTAGTGAACTCCTGCTTATAACTCATTGTACTGAAATTCTGGGCCTGTTTTGTTTTACAGCTTATACTGGAATGAAGCCACTGAAGTGCAGACATTGCCTCTGGCAGTCACTGATACAGCAAGTCAGGCTGGGTCACTCCAAAGCTCCAACAGCACACCTGGCAGTGAGAGCTGGCTGCAGGAGAAAAAGGCTTTTGAGCACCAGCTGAGTACCTGGATACTTTTTTCCCCTCTCCCTTTACAAAATCAGTTATTTTGAGGACATCTGCACAGATTACCTAAAAAAATTGTGCCTACAACGTAGTTGGCTTGCTACACTCACACATCTACATGCAGACATTAAAACAAGACTAAGTAAATTTTTTAAAAGAGGAAAAAAACTATATTAACAGTCTCGCCATTATAAAAATATATGTGACTCCAGGCATATCTATATCACACACAAAGCAATAGCACAGTCTGGTGTTTCATACAAATTATTCTAGATAAAAGAATGCTGAGGGTGAAAATTGTGTGGATCAGAGGATGTGGCCCTAGAAAAATTAAGAAATTTATAAATGTGAGTAGCAACTTTATTTATTGGTTACTCCATAAGAATAAGGCAAAGATATAAGCTACGAGACTGCACTTTAATATTCACTGTGCTCAGTTTCACATCAACAGAAGCAAGAGTGCACATATGCCCCTGCTCTATCTCAGGGCTTTAGTTCATGAATTCAAATAATGACTGTTTGAGCAGCATTAACCTTGGGATACTTTCTGTTAGAAAATAGTCCCCACACTTTCTTAACTATTACCATTTGCATTTACACAATATGGTAGAATTGTTAACATTCCTAATTTAAGAATAGTAATATTTTATCCTTGGAAAATTTAAATTGTTCCTGTAAAGCTTTACTTATTGGGATAAAGAATCCAGGTAGTGCAACAATTTTAAAATTTACTTCAGTCAGTGTGTAAGATTTTAAGCATTAGACAGGTCCTCATAAGCCGTGATGAGTAACCAGAGACCAATCTTTAGCATCATGCATCAGCTTTCATTCAGACTAACACAAATGGATCTCTGCTTAAATTGAGTGAGAAAAACTCCTGAGTAAACCTTCACACTTCAGCTTCATTAGACAAATATTCTCTTTACTGATATAGAAATGAAATTTTCTCTCTCTCATAAATACAACATCCTGCAAGAAAGCAGGACTTTCTCCATCACATCTATAGGAATGTCTCATAGAAAAATAGCCCTGTGCAAGTTTAACAGATGTTCAGTCCAAACAAAAGTAAGCAGTGACAATGTTGAGCAGGAGGGCATGAAATCCTTTCCACAGTGAGACCTTGGTTACTTACACTACTGTGTGTCAGCAGTTGTTTGGTCACAGGGTCACAGAATGGACTAAGCTGGAAGGCATCTCTGGAGATCATTTAGTCCAACCTTCCTGTTGAAAGCAGGGTCACCATGAGCAAGCTGCCTAGAACCACGTCCAGATGGACCTTTAGTATCTTCAAGGATAAAAACTCCAACATCTCTCAGGGCAACCTGTTCAGTGCTTGGTCACCCTTACAGTAAAAAAGTGTGTCTCCTGATATTCAGGCAGAACCTCCTATGTTTCAGTTTGCCCATTGCCTCTTTCCTGCCTTTGTTCTTCTTTAATGCCCTCCACCTGGTATCTATACACATGAATAAGATGGCCCTGAGCCTTTTCTTCTCCAGGCTGAACAGAGGCTGAGCTTTCTCAGCCTCTCCACATAGTTAACATGCTCCAAAACCTTCAGCATCTTCATGGCCCTTTGCTCAACTTGCTCCAGTATGTCCATATTCCTCTGTAGTGGAGAGTCCAGGACAGGACCAAGCACTCCAAATGTGGCCTACCCAGTGCTGAGAAGTGGGAAAGGATCACACTCTTGACCTGCAGGTGACGCTAATGCTGTTCCTGATTTAGCCCTGGAGAGGCTGTTATCTCTCCTTATTTCAAAGGCACATTGTTGGTTCAAGTTCAATTTCTTGTCCACCAGGGCCCTCAGGTTTTTTTTTCTGCAAAGCTCCCTTCCAGCTGATCAAGCTGCAGGGTGTACCAGGGCATGGGGTTATTTGCCCCTAGGTACAGGACTTGGCATATCCCTTTTTTGTATCTCATTAAGTTCTTATTTGCCCCTTTTTGCAGGCTCTAAAAGTTTTTCTGAATGGCAGCATGGCCACCTGGGTTATCAAACAGTCCCTCTGCAAACTTGTTGAGGGTGCACTCTGTCCCATCATCCAGGTCATTAATGAAGGTGTTAAACTCTATTGTCCCTGATATCAGCCTCTGGACCATACCACTAGTGACTGGCCTCCACCTAGACTTCAGGCCACTGATCAAAACACTTTGAGCACAGCAGTTCAGGTTGTTTTTAAGCTACATCAGCAGACACTTATCTAGCCTGTACTTTATCAGTTATGGGAGACAGTGCTGAAAGCCTTGTAAAGTCAGGATGAAAAATATCCACCGCTTTTTCCTCATCTACCAAGCAATTCTTCTCATCATAGATGACTATCATGTTGGTTAAGCATGACTTTCCCCACATAAATCCACACTGACTGCTCCCAATCAGCTTTTTGTCACTTGCATTTAGAAATGGCTTCCAGGAGGATGTATTCCATCACTGTCCAAGGGACTAAAATTGACTGGCCTGTAGTTCCCCAGTTTCTCCTTCTTACCCGTCTCGATAGCTACTTTCCAGCTCAGAGCCACCAAGGCTCAAGTTGTCATGTAAGCGTATTTGTGTGATCTGAACCCGACTGACTGTGTCCTGCTGAGGGGTGGGAGAGCACAATCCCAGCACAGCCATGCATGAACACAGAATTACCAACCATCCAGAAAGAGTCTTATTATTGCCTCTCTAGGCTGGAACCAAGTGGAAAACTATCTGTATCCATCTGTGAAGATACACGCTAAACAATTTTGACAAATCACACACTTGTGTGAGAATGCAAGCTGCACACTAGGAGCCTCAGAATCTGAAGTGCTGGGCTGAGAATCCTCTCACCTCATTTGGGCATATAAAAGTTAAACACTTAAATATAATCTTGTAACCTAGGGGTCTCTTTTGAGACAGAAGAAAGAAGCAGATCAGAGAGCAGTTCAGTCCACTGAAAAAGCTCTAGGATAGATCAAATGAATCCTATTGTGCAGTTGTTGCCTTCTCCACAATGTTTAGAAGCCAAAAATAACTAAATTAGTTTTCAACATTTAACCTCTATACTCAAAATAAAGTAAGGTCATCTGCCTTATCACTTTGCCTTCTTTAATTTTTAGCTAGTTATAGAAGTATGAGATAAAATATTGTCAATAGTAGCTTAGATTCCTTAGGCATAAGATCTTAGATCGTCAGCTCTAACTCTTCTCATCAGGACAACATGAAACATATTTGCACCATTATTATGATAGATTGGTCTAATCTGTTCTCAGAAATTTCCATTAGTGGGAATCCAATCCCATGCCTTGGTAAATTGTTTCTAAGGAAACCTCATAACTAGAAATTGTCCCTTAATCTCAACCCTCCCTTAGAGAAAAGTAAGGCAATTAAATTCTTGCACACAATGTGGAGTAACAGATCACTCTTTAGTTCCCTTTTTTTCAATAGCTTTTTCCCTCTACTAGTTCTTTTCTAGAATAAACCAACTCACATGTTCAGCCTTCCATCCTGAATAATAAATTTTTATAATTCTGGTTATTTTTAACTTTTTCTTTCTGGTTTAGCATCGTGCTATTTATTCAAAAACAAATAGTTATTTTCCATTAAAATTGTAGTACTTTGCTTTATACTGATACTTAGCAATGAGTCCTTGTTCTACCATTTTCTGCAATGTCTTCTTGATATCCATCATTAAATCACCTTGACACAGAACAGTTGTATTCTCCTTATCTTTGCCATGCACCCAGACATATCACACACAAGGCAAGTGTGTTTGCAACAGAATAATGTCACTTTAAAAGCAGCTTTAGCAATATGATGAGTAAAATGGTAGAAATTATACAGTCCAGTATGTTCTAGACCAGGGAGAGTGATGACAACACATAAAGCAAAATCTTCCCCAAAACAATGAGCTTTTCAAATTCATGAAGATAACAAGATAACCAGGCTAAATAGAAACTGTAAATTAATTGAAAATGCTATTGGAAGCAATATTTAATTGTTTTACATGCTTAATTGCTCATGTGTAAAATCTAAACCATGTTAAATTAAAACAAATAATTGAGAAAAAGGAGAGAGGGGCTAAGTGTTGAAATACAGGCACATATGTCTAATACATGTTCAGGCTAAGGAATGAAATATCAGGATAGCCATAAAATAGAACAGGGAAAGGGAATGATAATAAAATGGAAGGCACCGGGACAACAGGAAATTAACCCCACTGACAAGGTAACAGTGTGCAGCAAGATGTTCAAAAAGAAAGGATAGAAAGGAGGAGGTGCCTTTAAAGACAGACAGAATGTCAGCTTCCACTGAAATGAAAAAAAAATCATGTAAGGCAGAGTTGGAATATAAACAAGGATTATTTCTTAATGGCACTAGTACATGAGCTAACAAAAAAAAATGCTGGGAGTAGTTGCTAGCACACCAGAAGTCTGTGCTGTCATTCAGCAAGATCTGAACAGGTGGGAAAGTTGGGTGGGGATAAACTTAATGAAATTCAATGAGGGCAAGTATAGAGTACTGCATCTGGGAAAGAACATCCCCATGTATCAGTGTAGGCTGGAGACTGAGCTGTTGGAGAGCAGCTCAGGGAAAAAAGACCTGGGATTCCTGGTGGAAAGCAGGCTGATCATGAGCCAGCAATGTGCCTTCGTGGCCAAGAAAGCCAATGGCATCCTGGGGTGCATTAAGAAGATTGTGTCCAGTAGGACAAGAGAGGTTCTCCTCTCCCTCCACTCTGCCCTGGTGAGACCACATCTGGAATACTGCATCCAGTTCTGGGCTACCCAGTTCAAGAAAGACAGGGAACTACTGGAGAGAGTCCAGCACACAGCCACTCAGATGATGAGGGGACTGGAGCATCTCCCATACGAGGAAAGGCTGAGAGAGCTGGGTCTGTTTAGCCTGGAGGAGATTGAAGGGGAATCTCATTAATGCTTATAAATGTCGAAGAGACGGGTGTCAGGAGGATGGGGCTCGACTCTTCTTGATTGTGTCCAGTAACACAAAATCGTACACAGCAGGTTCAACTCAAACATAAGGAAAAACTCTTTTACTGTAGGGGTGACAAAGCACTGGAACAGGCTGCTCAGAGAGGTTGTGGAGTCTCCTTCTCTGGAGACATTCAAAACCTGCCTGGATACGTTCCCATTTGATCTTCTCTAGGTGATTCTGCTGTAGCAGAGGGCTTGGCCTAGATGATCTTCAGAGGTCCCTTTCAACCCCTACCATTCTGTGATTCTGTGATTCTGTGATTCTGTGATTCTGTGAAGTCAGATTTTTTTTAATTATTCAACCAAAAGCGTAGCTGGACAAAAGTAGATCTGACTCTAATGAGTTAAACTGGAATGTTTACAAACCCTGTGCAAGTAAAAGAAATTGTTGTCTCAGGTTTAGGTCAAATCAACAGCTAAAGTTGATTCACAAACAACAGTAGTGAACAACATTGATTTTTCTTAACCTCCAAGTACCCAGAAAGCTTCATTATTTTCTCAAGTGTTGGATTTTCAGGACTCACCTGTTCTTTTACATTAGCTCCTGGCTAAACCAAAGAAGACTTCAACCAAGGCCCACTTTAAAGTTTCAGCTCCTACAGTGTGCAGTTCTCCAGGTTCTGACTAGCACAAATTTCTAAAGGCATATGTCATCTGCTTGAAGGACTGCACACCATCTCCTGGATTTCAGAGAGCAACTCATTCCACTGGGCACTATGCTCAGTGACTCAAAATCTTGGAACCTGCACTCTGAAAGTGTATCTCTTATCACCCAGATAATCTTGAGAACCACCCTGACAGCCCATTATGCTGTCATGACTGTTGTGCTCACATCTCTGCCCATGCCAAAAATATCAAACACAATACCTCCACTGGAGGTTGTCTGTAGCCACTATAAACTTTTCTGTTCATCTCCCTTTATATGCCTTTTTTGCCTCCAATATCTTTTCCCCTGATTCCTTTTCCTACCATGCATTTCTGGTCTATTTTATCCTACTAACTGTTATCACCACCCTCCGGACCTAGTCTCTTAGCCAGTTTTCAAGTCATCCTCCTGTCTGCTCATTCAGCTCATACTACATCAGCCTCTCTATAAGGAAGCACTGTCGGTCTCCACAAGTATACAAGTTTGTTTTGAAAAAAAAATGGACAGAAGTTAATGTTTTAACATCAGTATTATTTACAAAAGGAAAATAGAAGTGTCAGAGTTCTTAATTTTAATTATCACCTTTTAAATGATACTAATCAACAACCAATAGAAATAAGACAACACCAAATTGTAAGGGTTTTAAATCTCTTAAAACTTGAGTACCTTGAGAGATGAACCTGCATCTTTATTTACATATCTGAATTACAGTTTTGACTTTGATGAAATGAGTGTCTTCAAACCCAGTTGTTTGAAAACTGTGAGTTTGAGGATTTTTTCATCAGAAATAAAATATATGTTTCCGTTGTCTCCTTGCTTGCTTCAGCTACACCTGAAGGCCTTCCTGCAACTGTGTTCCCTCCATTAAAAGAACAACAAATAACTTCACATGATTGTACTTCAGGTTACTCTATCTCATTAGTCCTGATAAGAATATAAAGAAGTTGAGAACAAGGAGCCCAGGAAAGCTTGCAACATCTGGTGTCTATTTTGATTACACTAGTCATTCCTTGCACTGTGGTGACTGCAAGTAGCATCTCTTTCAGGAACACCAGTCCAAATATCAGAATGTGTTCCAAGATAGCAGCTATCCACTTGCTACAGATAAAGTAGAATATAAACCTACCTGCTGCTCACAAATTCAATCAAAGATTCTGTTACAAAGATAACAATTAACATTGTATTTCAAAAAACGATTGAGCTCCTTGAGGTCTAAGAATTATTCACTGCCCCATATGCCATTGAAGTTTACACACAACAGTCATAACTGCATGAATTGCATCTATTCAACACAGGACTTAGGTGTCTTGAGCAAGCCCTGTAGTACTTAATTAGATTAGATTAATGCCTGGCTCAGAGACTGCTGCCACAGGCAGGACTTTGGGTTTTTTAAACATGGATCAATTTACACTTCACCAGCTTTGGTGACAAAAGATGGTGCATGTCTATCTCAAAAGAGGAAAAGGCTCCTGGGACAAGAGTTAGCAGGGCTCATAGACAGGGCTTTAAACTAGATTTGAAGGGGGGAGGAGGGGAAGGGGATATAACACAACTCGCTAGCGATGAGCCTACATGTGTGGGACAGTGCGCTAGTGAAACTCTTCAGAGTACCATCCCAGTGGAGGTAGGAGATGGAGTTCCATACACCAACCAAGGGGCAAGGGTCACTGATGGGTTAGTAACCATGGAAGTCCCTGAAAATGAAAATGGCTTGGCAGAAATTAGGACTTCTCCCTATGAAAATGTGGCAGGGCCTTTAGCCCAACTGAAGTGTGTCTACACCAATGCACGCAGCATGGGCAACAAGCAGGAGGAACTAGAAGCTATTGTGCATCGGAATAACTACGATGTAGCAGCTATCACGGAAACATGGTGGAATGAGTTGCACAACTGGAGTGCTGTCATTGATGGGTAAAAGCTTTTCAGAAGGGATAGGCAAGGAAGGAAAGGTGGTGGGATGACCATGTATGTTAGGGAATGCTATGACTGCCTAGAGATTAGCAATAGTGACAATAGGGTTGAGTGCCTATGGGTGAGAATCAAGGGGAAGGCCAACAAGTCAAATATCATGGTGGGAGTTTGTTAGAGACAACCTAACCAGGATGAAGAGGTAAACAAAATATTCCAGAGGCAGCTGGGAGAAGCATCGCAATTGCTTCCCCTTGCACTTGTAGGGG
The DNA here is from genome assembly GCF_000695765.1 of Mesitornis unicolor. Taxonomy (NCBI): domain Eukaryota; kingdom Metazoa; phylum Chordata; class Aves; order Mesitornithiformes; family Mesitornithidae; genus Mesitornis; species Mesitornis unicolor. The sequence goes on from NW_010169919.1 coordinate 15,728, forward strand.
ACTTCAACTTCCCAGATATCTGCTGGAAATATAATACAACAGACAGGGAACAGTCCTGGAGGTTTCTGGAGTGTATGGAAGATAACTTCCTGACAC
>NW_010169920.1:0-381 GCF_000695765.1 Mesitornis unicolor
TAGTGGCCGGCCCAGCCCTAAACCACAACACGCACCATTAACAGGTGCTGTTCCAAGCATATCCTCGGTGGTGACTGCAATACAAGCAGCAGCCCATCCATGGATGGCTGCCTTAGATGTCAAGGATATGTTCTTCAGGATTCCCCTAAGGAAGGAGGACAAACTCCAATTTGCATTCACTTGGGAGGGGATACAGTACACCTTTTATCGTCTCCCACAGGGGTATAAGCATTTTTCCACCCTTGAACATTGTGACAATGCCATCAGGTGTTCACATATAGCAATATATTGATGATGTGCTGGTGGGCAGAGAGAACAAGAAACAGGTTGGGCAAGTGATTATGGCTGTCAGTGCTGACACCGGAGACCAAACGGTGCGAG
>NW_010169921.1:0-11540 GCF_000695765.1 Mesitornis unicolor
CTGCATGTGCCATGTGATGGCACTCAGGATGGTTTGTTCGATCACCTTCCCTGGCACCGAGGTCAGACTGACAGCTCTGTAGTTCCCTGGGTCATCCTTCTGGCCCTTCTTGTAGATGGGTGTCACGTTTGCAAGCCTCCAGTCAACTGGGACCTCCCCAGTCAGCCAGGACTGTTGGTAAATGATGGAAAGTGGCTTGGTGAGCACTTCTGCCAGCTCCCTCAGGATACCTCACAACTGTATAATTTACAGTCTTATTAAATACAAAGAGAAGATTCCACATGCCTGTACACTGTGTCAGCGATTGAACCTGTTACCTAATTCCAATAAGACGCTAAAATTGAAGATGGAAACCTGCATTTGACATTCAGTTCCTACTCTCTGATACAGACTAGCACTCATTTTTTATCTAAGAGAGTTTTAAAGTTCTGAAGCAAGCACCAACTGCATAAGAAATAAATATATTCCTCCCATGGAATGTGAAGAGGAGCATCTAGTATTCTGATGGAGTATTGAAAATGATGTTCTGTCATTCATCTAGCACTGAATAAAAAACATCAGCAGACTGGTGGAGAGGAGGCATTCATGTTGAGAAAGTGATTAAAAGTGCTAAATGCTAGGAGCTCAGTTTACAGAACACTAAAGGGTGACTGTACCTGATGCTGTAAACATACAAGAAGGGTGGGAACTTATCAGTGATGACAGAAGGAAGGAGTAGTGGAAGTCATGGAATCAAATTAAATACAGGAAAGCTAAATATTCGGCAAATAATTGTCATAATGGGAATGTAATAGGATAGTTGGTATCCCCTTACTTAGGATATTTAGAATTAAAATGGCTAAGATATGAGAAAATCATCTGCACTGAACAGTCTGGCATTACATATATGTATATACTTATAATATCAATTGGTTATCTGGTATTTGCTTTATAATTTCCATTTTCTGTGCTAATGCATATAATTTTTTCCTACACTCTTAGGACTTATAAGATACTTCATATATTTTCCCTGCAAATTTTGCCAGTTAATTTTCACTAGGTGGCAAGCTTTCTAGCAACTTAACGCTGATACACTTGGAGGTGTGGGAATTGCCAGCACTTCAGGGCCACAAAGAGCAGAGATGCAAATGCTAAGGCTGTCACACACCAACATCCACTGCTGCCTGCAGCTGGGACAGAGGAACCTGGGACCTTGGTGTGAAAAAAGACACGTGAAGGACCAGCCCATTCATGTAACTTTGTGGTGACGATATTCCCTGCAGTGAAAAACAACCCAGGAACTTACATGGCACAAATGGAGCAATGGTGACAACGATCAGGTTTTATCAGCTGGCATCTGTCACAGAATCGAACACCTGAAATTAGAGACACATTAACACCAAGTAATAGAACAGTGTTCTGTTTTCACGTTAGTTAATATTCCTTCCCCTACTCGTTCAGTCTTTTTCCCAGTTTAAGTCTTCTCTTTCTACTTTTGATACCAGTTTATTTACATGACACCAGATTATTGATGCCTGTACAAGGCACTGCACAAACCCCAAGAGAGACACAGAAAGAAAAATAGACCACATACCTATAGTGGTCAGAAACAGGACAACCCCTTTTGTCTAAGTGACCTAACCAGGAAAACAAAGCTCGTGCTATAGACACAGAAACACACTGTTTAAAGTAGCTTGCCACACACACAAAAAATATCTGTTTCTCTGCAGATTTAGCTGTAGAAGCAGAGGATCTCCTTGGGTAAGCCAGACAGAAATCAATGCATGCTCCAGAGCTGGCAGTCAGAAAAGATGACAGAAGCAGCTCAGTAGAAGAAATAGAAGCTGTGGGAATGGAAATAACTCACCACAGAGGAGATCTGTGAATAGAATCCAAAAAGGTATCTAATCCAGACTTTTCCCACATCACCTCCTAAAGCACCATAAAATACTACGCTGCCAATACCAAAATATTAAATGCTAAAATACTGTGGCAACACCCTGATGTGGGGTGTTGGCATGAAGACAAATTTGCTCACGTTCTCTCAACACCTTGAAAGCATCATCTGACTAATAAAAGATGATGGAAGTGGGTACTTTAACATTTTTTTTCCTGTAAGAACCATACATCTGGGTGTAGTGCAGAGGCACAGAAATTCCAGTGTGGAGGTATTAAGTTCCTCATTAAACCAAGGCATTTCAGAGGCTATAAACTGGAATTAATTTATTCTATTTATTTCAAAATAGATGAATAGGGGAAAATGTAGTCAGAATGGACCAAAAAAAAAAGACATTTGCAGGAGAATGTGAACTGTGAAATACAGGGCAGAAAAAGAATGAAGTGCAATAAAAGAAGAGGTTTTATAAAAAGCTATAAAAATTTACTCAAATTATTCCCATGGATATATTAATTCAGGCCTTTTGAAGCATCAGTTTCTATCACAGAATCCTCAAAGCCAAGGTTGATATTGTTCCTTATAAACCCATTCTCATCTCGAATATGTTTGATTATGACTGTGCTTGATCCTGATAAAGAAATAGTAACAAGCCATATGATTATTTGTAGCCTGGTAAGAAGTAGAGCTGGCAACTTCCATGCTTAAATGAAACCTTCACTGTGCAAAGAATGTATCCATGTGGAGGGAGCATTGCTGATTGGGTTGTGGATCCCTTCTGTTGAGGTACCAGAAAAACTATTAAGAAATCCCATTTATTTTGTGGACAGAAGATAGCCCCAACTCACTCCATCCAAGGAAAAAAGCATTTATAAAGATAGAGTTGAGGCACACAAACCCTTCAAGGGGAATGTTAAAATGAGTTATGAATTCAAAGTTATGAATCCCAGGAAATTCTTGGAAAAGAAAGGTCTGAATAAAAAGTTGGAGACAGCTTGGATATGTATGTCCTAACTCAGGATGCCCTTTGATCAAAGCTAAATCCCAGAGAAGAGCTTCACTTCTGGATCTCAGCCACAAAACGACGACACTATCTGTCAGCTGGATAGCTGGAGGAAGAAGAAAAATCTCTGAGCTGCGCTAAAGCATAGCTAGATAGAAGCATGTCAATATAACATTCCATGTCTGCCTCTAAATATAGTAACTGTGCTGTTAATATATGGACTTCCATATGTATTTTTCCCCTTCATTTTTACCTTCTCTCTGTCTTGCATTAGGAATGGTTTCCAGGTATTTGGCAAATACTAAAATAATTCCCTGGTATGGGCACGATACGATGGTCCTCAATACTTATTGCTGTGTTTTACAGTGCCTGGTGTGACTTCCAATTTGTACAAGCAGCTAAAAAACCCAATGGGCATATCTCTACTGAGCTTCACAAACCAATTTTGGAGCTGTTAATAGGTGTTGATGTGGAAGAGATGTCTTTCTGTGGTTAAATTAGGTGGAAGCTCATTAGCATTCAGCAAGGCAGTGGAGATGGTGCCTGCACGCCGAGGGATCCCCACGAGTTTGTAATAATTGACAACTAGTGCAACCGCAGAGGGTGTAACTCTTTACAACTAGACTCTCCTAGTACTTGTGTATAAGGAATTATTGCACTAATAATGAGTAGACTGTGCTCTTTCAGACAAAAGGTGCACGTTTTATGGCATGCCTGACAGTCTTTCAGTTTTGTAGCCCTAAGCAAATGTGACACATTTTTTTCTCTTTGTTCACAGTTTGACCCTGGAGAAACCTCAAGATTTCCAGTTACTTCTGACAGTGGTCATTCTTCAAGCATTCCAGCCCTTCAAATAAGGAACCTAAATGACACTGTGGCAGGACAGCAAAGCTCTCCAGCATCACGACTCTGTCACCTGTAGCTTCAGCCGTAACCTCTTACTTTGAGCCTGCAGATGCATGAACAGCTTCCTTCAGTTCACAAGGCAGCAGCTCTGGTTTTGACTTTTCTGGTCAAGGAACATCTGTAAGCTCTCCACAGCAGTGCTTACACCAACAAAGTAATTTTCCTTTGGAAATGCTTGTTTAGATGTTCAGGAAATATTACAGCTGTTTATTTTTTTTACCTTCCCAGATTATTTCCATTGGGAATATAACTGGTCTTTCTTTTTGAGTCCAATCTGCAATAACCTCCCCACCCCATTAGCAACACGGGTGGGGGTCTTCCAAAGCTCCAGGGCTTTTACAATGTTCTCTGTGCGCCAGTCCAGAGAAGATGAAGATGACAACAGAAAAAGTAAGGAGTTGAATGGAGCGGTATCCAAGGACAATTATGAAACCCCAAATAACCTTGTGTCCCAAGACAGGTACGAAGGTTCATCAACCACAGGAGTGGCTGTACCCCACTGTGCCTGGCTTGCCACATGGGGCCATGTCAGGAGCATGAAGGTCCTCTTGGCCCATGGGGCAGACATGGACAGCCTGGACCTGAAGCCTCAAACCCCACTTTTCACAGCTGTCAGCAACAGCCACCCAAAGCTGCCGAAGTGGGCTGCCAGCTTGGTGTTTTTTTCTGGTCCCCTCTACCCCATCACCATGTACAGGCACCTGGAGTGCTTTAAGATGCTGTTGCTTTACAGTGCTGATCCTGACTATAATTGCACTGAGGGTGATCACCCGGATCAAGGAGCCCAAGACTGTGCTGGAAACCTGCACGGGTACAGCTGCAGGAGAGAGTTCATCGAGCTGCTCACTGACTTTGGAGCCAATGTGTACATGCTCAACACCATGGTAGGCAAGACAGCACCCAACAGTGAGGGGCTGGAGCTGCTGCTGCAGGGGAGAGGTAATCTGTGTCCATGTCTCCCAGGCTGTCAACAAGCGCTAAATTTGCTTGTTTGGGTGCAAGATTCAGATTCCCCTTTCCTTTACCTCTCCTTCCCAAAAGCCTTACCCAGGCTCTTCTGCAAGCTTTGACTGCCTTTGCAGCATCGCTTGAGTGCATGGGTCTCTCTAGTCTTAAACTTTAGTATTATCACAAAAAAAACTTAATTCAACTCACCTGGCTGTATGAATGTAAAGAAAATGGAAATTAATAAGTAAGCTCATTGATTCCGTAAACCATTCATTTAATAAATATTACTACACATTTAATAAATATTACTACGCCTAGTGTACAACTGCTGATATTCCTCTAATATGGATAAAGCTTGTTTCTGGTTTCACTTCTCAACACATTATGCTGATTAAGTCAAGCTTCCCAATTAAATAATCTTTCTCTTCTAGCAACATATGGCCCGATCCTACACAGTACCTCTAGCATGGTCCCCTGTAACCGGGCAAAGTCACCTGTTGTGCCTCTCTTTGTTAGGCAGGGCTGGCACAGCACTGGGATCCTAGAAGACACTTCTTCAGATGGCAGTGGTAGAGGCACATGGGATTCTGGCCTAGAAGAGGAAGAATGGGATAAGCATCAAAAACTCAGCTGGGAGTACTTTCTTGAAGGGAAAACCTTACAGGTGAACCCAGTTGTGTATTTTATTCCTTATGCAATTCCACTCATGTGTTGCAGGTATCAGTAACAAACCTCTCACTGAATTCAGTGAAAAGGGGATTGGTCTTTAATTAGTACAGATGTTGGAGTTCATCTGCATTCTGGCTGCAATTCAAGGCCCCTACCAGGGATGAAATTTCAAGGCGGCCAGGTGTTACAATAAATGATCTTTACTCCCGGCCTTAACAAGTTCATACATACTAATTTAGAATAAAACAGGCATAGGGGAAAGGACAAATGTTTAGGGTGTCAGAAACTCCATCACTGCACACCTCCTGCAAGATGGCCACGCTGCCATCGGGTGATACCAGCACAGAACCTGCCACACTCTGTGCTTGATGGCACCAAGCTGAAATTTGGCACTGAGTGTCGGACACCTCTGCTGCCATTAGGGACTTCGCAGTCGCAATGCCGGCATTTTCATACCAGTGTCCAGTCCTCCCAAACAGCTCTTGCCCATATCCTTGCTCCACACATTATTCCTCTTGTAGCCTGCAGCTTCCCAACAGAAACACTCTTTACTTAAGTTATAAAGCACAAAATAACCCCAAAACATACCGCAAAATGCTTCTCACTCAGGCTCACCTTTCCTTTGAGGGTCTCTCTGTTCTGCCAGGCTAAATGTTTCACTACTTGAGACTTCAGGTTCTCTCAACTTGGATTGCAAATATGGGCAAATAGAGGAGAAACTGCCCTTTTTTCATTTTTTTTTCTCTAGAAGAGGTGCTGTACACAGATAAATTCTCTCCTCTTCCTTCTTCCTCTGTCAAACAAAATTAAAAATTACATAAATTTCCTAAATATATCTAGCAGAACAAGAGAGGCAAATGATATATGCAACTTGACTTTTGGGGGAAAAGAAAAAGAAAACGAGGCGCACGTACGTGACAACTGGGCATTTGTACTCAGGAGACATTCACAATTACATATTCTGACTTCCTTAAATCACACCTCGGTGGCTCCCTGTGGGAAGGAGGCCGGCGATTCCCCCTTAGCTCCCTCTGCCCGGCTCCGGCTCCTCCTCAGGCCGTGCTTCCCGCTGTGCCCACGAGCTCCTGAGGATGGTCTGGAGCCCTCGGAGCCGGGCGTTCATCGGCAGCAGCTTCGGATGTGGCCCGACGCCCTCTCCCGCGGGGGTCTGTGAGGACCGCCGCTGTCCTGGCCGGGCTGGGCGAAGCCAGCCAAGGCCTTGGCTCTGGCGGGGGCATAGGCTTCCCTGCGCCGGAGTCTGCGTCCGCCACCTGCTGCCATATTGGGAGGAACCTGACCACCACAAAAAGAAGGAAAAGGCCCTGAAATTTGGAACCTGTATTAGTCAGTTCAGCCTGGAAAGAAAGGCAATACAGAACAAGTGATAAGAAGAAATACAAAGCTGGAAATGCTTTGTTCCTAGAGAGAAGAAGGAGATCCTCTAGAACTCCTGTTTGGAGTTCTCAAACTTGTATATGCAGAAGTCACACCTTACTAGAAGAAGCAAGAAGAGACAAATAATCTGGTTCATTTCACCTCCTGTAACCAAAGCAGAAAGAGTGGGGGTTTGCTACTTTTTGTATGTGACATGGCCAGTACAATTGCAGCCTCCCACCTGGGCACAAGGAACATGCCCTGGGCCCACGGGGAAATAAGTAGGCCCAAAGTCTTGAAGCCCTGTTTATGTCCTGCTGAGGTTCATGGCCACATATTACAATTCTGCACCTCTTGCAACATAAGACACGCCAAGAGAACCTGACCTCTGTAGCTACAGCATTAGAACTGAGCACAGATGGTTTGGAAAAGTTTAAAAGCCAAGCGGGGTCTTAGACTCGGAAGAAATGTTTATTTCCTTCTCCAGTAGAAGAGGCAAGTGCCGGAGATCCTCACAAGCGGGCATCTGCACTTAGGCTGTGGGGACCTCAAAGCAAAAATATTACTTCTCAGCCTTTGCTCATCCCATATATGCAGCCACAGAGCTCAAGCCTCTCTGCCTTTCTTAGCATCAGAAACAATTCCTGCTTGTGTCCCATGAACATCCCAGGAGGCATTTTATATACATTAGAAATGTAATCAATTAATGCACAGCAAAGTTAAATTAAACACAGTCATACAGAGTTAGCAGCAGAGGAGACTTAAAAAAAACCTAGAGACATAAGGCCAGTTTCTTACTGGAGCTGTCAGTTGGCATTGCTTGCATATGAGTAAAAATCAATAACTGAATTAAGAAGCATACTTTATTTCAGTCAACTTCTAAATTGAGAAAGGAGTCATATGGGGATTAGAAAATGAACAAGGTTTTTTGACCTTTTCAGTAAATATATGCAGATCAATGCTAGGATGTTATACTTTGATACCAGAGCAGAGAAGGGAGCAGATATTCTTCAAGAAATTTAGATTCTTGAAATAATCAGTTGCAGTAAACTGTAGGGTAGCAACCCCAGCATATGCACCCTTTGCCTTACCTTATTTACTCGCTCGCTCTCAGTGCAAGGGACCTAGTCCCTAAGACACCACTACAGAGAAACTTGAGGGGGGAGGAGAAAAAAACCCTAGGTAGTTCAGGAAGCAACATAAAATAAAACCACCTGGCCACAATTAATGGTTTCCAGTAACACGACTGAAATATGTAGGAGGTATTCTTGCAACCACTTTAAAAGCATTAAATGCTGACAGCTAGAAATTTCTACTTAGAAGACAATTATTTCCATAATCAGTAGACGTTTGGATTTTTTTTTTAAAGTATGGTGATATGGCCAGAAAACAAAGCTGCATCTGGAGTTGGGAAGATTAATCACATTTATGTCCAAGAGTCGAATTCTTATCCCTCTGTAACACCTCTAATTTCACTGGCGTAGGTCATAATATACCCTAATGTGTATAGAAAAAGCATGAGAACATTTTTGTTCTGCAGTCCTGGGCTCTCTTTCAGTAAAGTGGCTTGGATGACATTTGAGTTTTCCAAACTAAGAAATTTGTTCTAAGTTTCCAAAGATTCCAAGAGACATACATGCAAACACAAGAAGAGGAAAAGGATATAACTTCTTTGCCAGAAGCTAACTCTACAGTTTGAAATTCCTGAAGTCGCTTCTGGCTTTGTGCGTTTCAGACATAGAATGGAGTTATACTCAGAAAAGGGCACAGGAAAATACCCTACAGAAGAAATGCAGACCTTCCATTGACCAAAAGCACAGAAAGCAACAGGAGCGACTGCCCCCCACCAGACTCGCAGGATATGACAAGTAACCAGATTTCACAACTTACTGTCCAATACTTAATGAAATACTTGAAGACTGTTGCAGCAATATACAAGCAATACAACAAAGAATAGGCTAAGAAGAGTAGAAAGAGTTTGTAGTTAGAAAATCCAATGCAGTTATTCACCCTAGAGAACAAAAGCAAAGTCGGAGTCAGGATATGCACAGCACACAGTTGTAACACAATGAGTACTACAATTGATTTGGTTTTATAAAGCCTCTTGATTTTACAGCACAATTTCATCAATAAGGAGCTCCCTGTAGTGGTCAAAATGAAACAGAACTAAGTATTCTTGCTTTTCACTTGAAGACTTCTTGCTATGTCAAGCAAAAGGACAGCTCTTATTTTTGGAATCTGTTTTACAGTTGGTGTTAATCCAAATTCTCCATGCCCAGCACAACTCTAAAAAGGGACGAGGGAATGAAGAAAAAACAGTAGGTGGTTGTTTCAAAACTCAGCTTTGAAAAATCCTCTGGGATCTAGGATTAACAGGGAGGTTCAAGTGGGGAAATGTTTGTGTTGCTTCTGATTTCTGAAATCTTCCTTCCTTTCCTTCCTTTAAAAAATTAAAAAATAAAAAATGAGTTTAAGAAATTTAGTGGCAGCAATGCCTGAAATGTATAAAGCTTAATTCACCCATGCACCATTCTACACAAAGTGTCTGACAATGCACAGGTGGCAGGCACCATTTCAGAAGCAGCTGCATGCAAATATCATTGAGAGCTACCACGTTAAAGGCTAAGTTGAAGACTCGTTAAAATGTGAATAACAGTCAGAGTAAATTAGCAGTTGGGGTTGAAATTATATCAATGTAACAGTTTTTTTTTTACACATAGTTTGTGGAATAAACATGAATTATCTCCCTTTCAAAATATCAAATATTTCAGGCAATTTCAAAGTGCCATTATTTCATAAATTTCCCAACATAAAGAGATGCATGGTCTAAAATGAAAGAGGCACACAGACATGAATCTCCTCCCAACCTTTCAACTTCAAATTGTAAATCTTTGTTCAAATCATGCATTTGTCTTGCTACGTTTCTATGGCCAAACGCCTCATTATTGGTGGTTTCTGAACAGGAGGAAATAAAAAGCTTACATTTGTGCCTTGGCCAAGACGAATGCTCTGTGGACAGAAGGCTCTGTGTTCTCTCATTTCCTTGGCAGGACTAAAAACCTTGGCCACTTTAGGAGAGGCTACTGGATTAGCAGGAGAGGAAAGAAAGAAAAAAAGAAGAAAAAAGAATCCAACAAAAAACAACCAGCAATGACAAAAAAGGCTCAAGAACAGCCTGGGGTATGTCATGGGTCCTGCTCCATGTCAGGGTGATGGGAGAGCAGGGTCTGATTTGGCTGGGTTTGGCTTTAAACCCTCTTCACCTGAAGGATTTTACACCTTAATTGATGCTGGTTGGAGAAGGGGCTGGGAAAAAGCTTGGAGGGCAGAGAGAGAGGAGCAAAAGCTGGTTTTACTTCCTCCCCTCCTGCTATCACTTAAATGGGCCATTATCTTGTATTTTTTCATTTAACACTGTAGACTAGCCATCTGCTCTAGTCAGTGCCTTCATTACAAACACACAGAAGTTATTTTTAGGTTCGCAGAGTGTATAATATCCATATATTGATGCTGATCCGTGGTGTATGTTTAAATAATTAGCTGTTCTATATCACTTATGAAAAACTAGTCAAGAACAACAGAAGGAAAGCATAACCAAGCTATCCTTATTAGAGGACAATTAATGGCATTACTTTGTTAGCCTCTTTACAAGCTGCCTAGAGAAGCTGCTAATGCTTCAGGTATTTAAACCTCAAGAAATCCTCAGAAACAGGAGTGAGCCATCAAATTATTCTTCATTGTCTCTTAGCTGGCTGAAGCAATCATCAGCCACATTAATATTAAAGAAATGTGGCTGATCATGTATGTTACTCTATATGCTACCAGTGGGACCTCATAATATTTCGCTTATACATAGAATTCTTTTTTTCCATTACATTTAATTATCTTTTTCACACCAAGGTCCCCATGTTCCTCTGTCTCAGCTGCAGGCAGCAGCGGATGTGGGTGTGTGACAGCCTTAGCATTTGCATTTCTGCTCCCTGTGGCCCTGAAGTGTTGGCAGTTCTCACACCTGCAAGTGCATCAGCTGTTGTTAGAAAGCTTGCCACCTAGTGGAAGTTAACTGGCAAAATGTGCGGGGAAAATATCAATATCAAATATATTAAGGACCTTATGAGCCTTAAGTGTATAAAAATAAAATTACATGCATTTGCACAAAAAATGGAAATGCAAAAGATGAACATTCCACTTAGTATTTCATGAAAGGAATATATTTCCTATGCAGTTGGTGCTTGCTTCAGAACTTTAAAACTATTAAAAATGAGTGCTAGTGTGGACTAAAGAGTGTAGGAACGGAGCGATCAGACGTGTTTTTCCCATCCTCAGTTTTAGGGTCTTATCAGAAGTAACAGGCTGTATCACTGACACAGTGTACAGGCATAAGAAACCTGATCTTCCAATCACACAGAAACACAGAATATTAGGAGTTGGAAGGGACCTCGAAAGATCATCCAGTCCAACCCCTTGCCAGAGCAGGATCACCTAAACTACGTTGCGAAGAAACGCGTCCAGTTGGGTTTTGAATGTCTCCAGAGAAGGAGACTCCACAACCTCTCTGGGCAGCCTGGTCCATGCTCTGTCACCCTTACAGTAGAAAAGTTTTCCTCATGTTCAGACTGAACCTCCTATGCTCCAGTTTGCTCCCATTGCCCCTTGTCCTGTCATTGGCTGTCACTGAGAAGAGCCTGGCTCCTTCCTCCTGACACTCGCTCTTTACCATGAATGAGGTAACCCCTCATGAATGAGGTCACCCCTCAGTCTTCTCTT
>NW_010169922.1:0-6257 GCF_000695765.1 Mesitornis unicolor
CTATTCCTATTAAATTTATATTTTATACAACTTTCCTTACTGTAATATACAGTAACTCTTTTGCCCTGTTGGATTATTTCATTTTTCATGGAGAAAAGTGTTCGATAGCTATCCAACAGATTTTTATTTTTTTAAAATCCCCTCTCTCCTTCTATTGTATGGCTCAGTTTCAAGATTTAATTGATAAGCAGCCACTATCGCTATAACCAGTACCCTTCTAACACAGTTCAGTCACTGACTGTTGATGCTTAAAACACAAAGTTTTGAGGTTGGCTTGCTGTCTATGGAAAACAAGATACTCAGAGGTCGTATCTTTTCAGCACGCTCACCACTACCCGCCACACAAAAATGTCAGTCAGTCTCAATACCTACCATAACTCAATCAGTTACCTACCATTTGGGTAACAAAAATAACAAACCCAGTCGCGATTTTAAACATTATAAGAATATTCACCCTGAGAACACAGAGGAAGTGTTTTTAAAAAAATTCTGATATGTTTTCTCTTCAAATACAGTTTTCTTCTTTTCTCTTCATCTCCTCTTGGGTACCTGGGTTTGTATCTAGTATTTGACCTCACACTTGCTTTGTCAGTTGATCTGTTCATGCCACAGTCAGGTACTGGTGATAGAAAAGCCCAAAAAGGCTTGTAGAAAAGAGGCAAGCAGCAATCCACCAGGTAAGGAAAGACAGGAGTCCCCGGAACAGGAGAGGAGTGAAAATATTCTTTAGACTTCCCAAAGCCATTGTTATTTGCACTACAGTTACTTTCATCTTTCCATCAGCAGGTGGAGACTCAGAATAAACTGAACTGGGAAGCAGACTGTTTTCTACTGGAGTGTCAGAATTCAGTTCCGGGTGGATGCCCCAAGAATAATTGCCTGATAAAAAGAAACGAGTAACAGATTTTTTTTTTTTGTATAATTCAATTCAAGCTCTGTTATTTCTATCACTCTACAGCTCATCTTATATATATATATTCCACATATGCAAAAAAAAAAAAGTTTTTATAACTTAGTAGATCAGAACCGTATTCATCTGCATGGCTTCCTGATCATGCTAGTAAGCTATTAGGTATGATTCATCTCACCTTTTGACAGCCTAACATTTACCTGTGATATAGTTGCCTTGGGACCCCTGTCAGAGCTGGGTATGATTCATCTCGCCAGATGTAGATGTCTACTCCAGAACAGGATGAATCATAGCCTAATAAAGCCTACCTCTTTCCATTGACATTTTGCAAAAAGAATGGCACAACTGCATGGCAGGCTGTGAGAGACAACCCTCACAAGTAAGAAAGAAAAGAAAACCTCAACTCAGGGTGAAATCAGATCTCCCAATAATGAAATGAACCCTATATCTTGCAATTTCTGTTCAAAAAGCCCACCTTAAAATTGAAAAGTTGAAAAAGCCCCATCCTTTAAATGCTTATAAGGTTAAATCAACAATGCTTTATACTACTCACTTTTAAAATGACAGATATTTCAAAAGAAGTAAATAGCTTGATTTGTTGTATTACACAACTTCTTGGAAATAAATCAAACAAATCAGCATGTTACTGAAAGATGTCAAAAGCAGCAACAGAGGAGGACAGCTTAAAAGCCGCACATCTGTATGCTTTAAACTGCAGGAAACTAGAACGTATTTCTGTATTGCAAGTACCCGTACAATCCAACTCTCTTTAGTAAGCTGAAAATACAGAAGTGCTGTGTAGAACAGAACACATTTTGTTGATCCCATTTTGCCTACCTAGTGTTTTCAAGAGCAGAGTTGTGTGAAGGAGCATTACCAATGGTGCAACATACTGCAGTGCAATTACACAAAGATAATAGAATACCCGAGCCACCTGGGAAAACAGAAGAGAGCAATTCATGAGTTCTGGCCGAACAAACCTTTATGAACATGTCTAGGAAAAACAAGCAGTTTATTAAAAAAAACAGTACTTATGCATTAAAGCTGTTTTAAAAGTTCTCTAGCATGTCTCGGCACGTGACATATAGTCTTCAAAAGACCTAATGTGACGAAACCTCTGTAACGAACTCTAGTTTCAGGACACTTAAAAAACTTGAAAGGAAGTACTGAAAGGAAATCATTAAAAGCATCCGTTCTTTTAAAACACACAGAATCGGTTTTGCTTCTGTATACTGCATATCATCATTCAAAAATTCCTATTTCAATACATCAGAATCAAAGCTAAATATATGTTTAATTTTTAAAGTCCCCAGTGATTTGCGAACAAAATTCCACTTCAAAAATGAACAAGTAGTCACAGTCCAAAGCCTCATAAAAAGTAAATGAAAGTCTGGTTAATATTGCAGTCCCTTTTCAAAAGCAAAATATTTTTAAGATTTCAACTGTGAAACAGCAGTATTTTAAAAACAATAAAAAGATTATTTTTTTAACAGTTGATCAGTAACAGTATTTAAATGGTCTTTATTTCAGGTATACATTATGACTCACTGAAATCCACTCAGATTTCTCTTTCCTCATATTCCCAATCTGCTCCATCTTACTCAAGATTGTTACATTACGAATTTTATATAAGCTATTGACCTAAAAGATTAGATCAAATAAAGAAGGAAAAAAAGCCATAAAATCAATAGCAAGCAAGCAATGAAATTAAGCTAACTGGATTTCAGAAAAGAACAGAATACAGAGTGGCAGAAAAGATGAGGCAGACGTGAGAATTTTGGAAAACCTCTAAAATCTCAAAGGGTTTCATTATGAACAAGCATCAAAAAAAGTTCCGTGAGAAGAAAAAAGTAGTTAGACAGTGACAGAAGAAAAAGCACGACAAAAATTACTGTAAGATAATTAACAAAATACAATAAAAAGAACAAATTTTGAAGTAATGATCACTGTAGGATAACAGGAAGACTTTACTGGCAGAAGTTGCAGAATAAGATAAAGCAGGCACGGCTTGTAAAACGAGAGAGGACTTGGCCTTCTTAAGGAGAAGATATGGAGATACTGGATACATGGATTTAGGAAACACCACACATTGTTTTATAGATGGAATGAAAGCTCCCAAAACTAAAATTATGCATTCACAGCAGTCAGCAGAGTTCTGTCCTAACCAGTTGCTGCTACCTGTATTTCCTAACGTGTCTTCTGAAGCAAATTGCTAGCCACTTTGCTTGTAAATAACTCCTGCTCTGGTTTGAGCTAAATAGAACTAATTTTCTATTTAGTGATTTTACTTTTCAGCTCAGTCTCTTTTAAGTGGCTGAAAACTTGCTGAAACTAGCAGCATCTTTTTCCCAGACAGTGCGTACTGATAAAGCTCAAGGCTAAGTGTTCGCACCATGGGTGCCGTGTCTGTGTCTATGGGGGGAAAAGCGGACCCAAAACTGACCAACCAGGTATTCCATCCCACATACATCATACTCCGTATAAAGCCAAGGGATCATGAGGGTCTCAACCACTTCTTCTGTCTTGGACCCTTCCATCTCGGACCCTTCCGTCCATCTCGATCCTGTAGTGGCTGAAGTTCGAGCAGACCCTGCGAGCTTGTCTGCCTCTGTTCCTGATCCCTGTGCTCCTCCATCAGCTCCCACTGCTGCTGGGTCCAGACTGGGACTTTTCCAGTGCCCAGCTCTGCAGAGCCTCTGGTGACGTATTCGTCATTGGGGGAAAAGGGTGGGGGGAGGATTTGATATTGGTTTTGTTTATATATTTGTACATATTTGTATACATATTTCATTATTTTCCTATTTACAATATTATCTGTAGTATTAGTATAATTGTTTCATTAAACCTGTTAGTTTTATTTTCCAACCCATAAAGTCTCTCTCCCTTATTCTCTTTTCTCTTCCCTTCTGGGGAGGGCAGAGGGGTTAATAGAGAGTGTCTGTCCAGGATTAAGTGGCCAGCCGAGCCCTAAACCACGAGAGATTTATTGGTGCCCAACATGGGGTTCAACAGGATTTTATCAGTTTGCCTGAAAATTCTGGCTCACTCAATTAAGGTAGCATTGGGCTGTTTGCTTTGAAAGTCTCAAGAACAGTTGGAAAATTAAAACAGACAGATTAAATCATGTCGTTGATCAGTGCAATATTACATCGTGTCTTCTTAACACTTTGCTCTGAGTTAGGTGCTGCAATGCTGCCCTGTGTGCCGCACACGTTGTATTATTTTATACTTGCTGCTTCTGTATTTCCATTGTGGGCGATGGGTGAGAGCTCTGCTTTTTCTCTGCTGTCTGACAATGATTTATGCTGTGATGATGTGGGCAGTGGCTTTACCAGGCTACATCAGGAGTTACATAGTAAATTTTGTTAGCAATTATACTTCCAGTTCCGTGGCAGCAAATTTTGTTTCTGTGGAAAAGGATATTTCCACTTTCCATGCAAAGCAGTTTCCAACTCCATGAGTTTTAGAGAAATTTGATATGGTTGTTACTATCCAAATATTATGTCTTTCATATGTAATTTATTATTGATTGTCCTGAACGTGCAGTGTCAGATTAAATACTGGAGATTGAGCAGGAGTTCTGTAAGTGTGGCTACACAAACCCGGCAAGCTTTTAAGAGACACAGCAGAGATACACAGATGGTGCTGGCTACCACAATAAGCTCCACTGACACTCCACCTCCCACTGTGAGCTCTGACGTTATTCCATCTCCCACAGAGAGCGTTGCCATTAGTCCACCTCCTACAACAAGCACCACTGCCACACCAACAGCTACTGTGGCCACTCCACACAAATCTGTAAATATACAGCTCGCCCCTCTGAAGAAGAAGCAAGGGACCGAAAAGTCAGAACAACCAGCAAAAGATGAGGATGATAGAGAACAGGCTACTTCTCATGCAGGGGGAAAAGCCCAGCAAAAGACAGATCACCCAGTGAAAGATGAGTCCGAAGAAGTGGATGATGGAGATGACAGAGATCCAGGACAGGGTCCTTCTGAAGCAGGGACAGCACCGAGTGCTGCCCAAAGGGTGCCTCCTCAACCCTTATCCCACAAAGATCTGCAAAATGTGAGAAAGGACTTAAGCCGTTTTGAAAAAGAGTCAATTACTACCTGGTTGCTCCGTTGCTGGGATAATGGTGCTGATACCATAGAGCTGAATAGTAATCAAGCCAAGCAGTTGGGATCCCTGTCCAGAAATGCAGGCATTGACGAGGCAACTGGGGACAGGCAAGGATCTCTCAAGATGACCCTTGTCAGCTGTGCAAAGCAGGTATCCCTTAAGGGATGATACTGAATGTCACCTGAGCAGACGGACAAACATAGAAAACGGTATTAAATACCTGAGAGAATTAGCTGTGAAAGAAGTGATCTACAGGAGGGTGATGATAAACCCTGATGAAATGCAATGCACTTGACCTATGCTGCGGAAATTTGTGCAAAGTGCACCATCAGTGTATGCCCACACATTGTCAATATTGGTCTGGGTAGCAGACAGTGGGCCACTAACTGTGAAAGACGTGACTAACCAAATATGTCAATATGGAAACACTGTTTCTAATCTCCTTCAGACCTGCATCTCAGCCGTGGAGAAGATAGCTAAGGAGATGACTAAGGAAACCAAGGAGATACCTAAGGAGATGGCTAAGGAAAGTAAGGAGATGGCCAGTGAAACCAAGAACTTAGTGGAAAAGCTGTGTGACAAACTGTCAAACAAGGAAAGCAGATACAATTTTTCCCAAGTGGACTCCCATTTCAGTTGTTAGGAGAAGATCTTCTCCTCCAAGACCAGCTCAAGAGAAATGGAACATGTCATGAGGTGCCCTGTGGTTCTTCCTGCGTGACTGCGGAGAGGACATGAGTAGATGGGATGGAAAACCTACCACTGCTCTACAGGAATGAGTATGCCAGCTACAAGGTAAAAACAGTCAATGAGAGAGAGTTCCCAGGAGGACGGCAGCTCCATTCTATAGTGACTGGTATCCCAATTCAAGCAGATGGGCCTCACATCCATACATGAGTAGAAGGAATGAAAATGTCATCAATGCAAGCAACACAAACCCATTTCTAAACAATCACAGAAATCAAAATAACCCATTCCTTGATAGTGGGTATGTTTATCCTCAGCGCTAGAGGGGCCCTGCCTCCGGCCAGGAGGAGGAGAGGGATAACCGAGTCTATTGGCCTGTGAGGGTTAGATGGCCTGGCACATTAGAACCACAGACCTATGAAGCCCTGGTGGACACTGGTGCACAGTGCACCATATTGCCATCGAATCAGAAAGGGACAGATTCTGTTGCTATTTCTGGAGTGACGGGAGGATATCAAAAACTGACTGTGTTAGAGGC
>NW_010169923.1:0-7039 GCF_000695765.1 Mesitornis unicolor
TAGCTGTAAATGGTTCAGTGGTAATTTTTTAAATGGAATTATTTCTTTTTAGATGAAATTTCCAGGTAATACAAAGTCCAGTAAGATGGTAAATAATCATGAGCTATTGCTTTATGAGTGAGGCCCAACACAGGATGCATCTTGAACCACTGAATACAGGCTATACTTACTGAATGATTCTGAAAATAGTTTAAGGCTCATAATGCATGGAATTACAGAAATAAACTCGTACCAGTATGCTTCAAGCAAAAAAGGAGTATTACAAGCTCCTCTCCCCCAGTCATGGAGACCTGTACTCAAACCACCCTGTAGTTATTTTACAAAGGGTGTTGAGAGGGGGTGATGTGGCACTGGTGAGACGGAAGAAACCTTGCAGTGTGAGACCTAAAACTTAACCTCTTTAGCGTAGCAGAAAAAGGAATTAAGGAGTGACTTGATTGTGATGAAGTGTTTTCCCAGGGAGAAAATACCAAGTTGCAGCAGGCACTTAGACTTTGCAGAGAGAGGAAGGAAATGGTTTGAATTGATTTCCAGTTTCCAGGTCTACCTTTTAACGTGGAAGATATTTCACAGCGGGAGTGTGATTAACCACTGGGGTCAAGCACCAGGCAGGAAGCTGATTCCTTGTTTTCTGGTCTCTTTAGTCAGTCCTGTAGGAAACCCTATGTGGTGGCTGAAGCTGTGTGCTGTGCCTGCTGCTCTGGGTCAGGCAGATCATCACAGAGCTGTACAGCCAGCGAGGCTCAGTAGCGGCTGTGCAATGAGAGATGGAGGATGAATACCTGTCCTGACCAGAAGTTCACTCTTGCACGTTTGTGTGTGAATTATTTGAACTTTTACAGTGGAAGTTTTGAATATTTGCATAAACAAAAAATAACTAACTGAAATGATAGGTGAAAAAGCACCTGTATACTGTAGATCCTGGACCAGGTCATATTGTGGATTGGTGCTCTTGTGCCTTTGGGCCGTGCTTAGCAATTGATTGCTGTCTGGAATATGTTTGTCCCACTTGTACCTCTCTTAATCAGGTTCCTGGAAGCTTTGAGCTTTTTTCAAGAGCAGCTGTGGATCAACTTTGAAGTCATAAATAGACACAGATTTGCTTTAAGTAGGACTGGCATTTTATCTGTCGGTCCATTTGCTGTAAATGAGAACAGTAGGTGCCTTTTATGCACACAGGCAAAAAGCCGTGCTCTTCCCAATTGCTTCTATATTTGGCTATTGCATTGGTGTTCTCCTTGTAATTTACTGTTGGTTTGACATTTTTGTTCAAGTCTATTTGGCTCCTCTGACATCGTATTGCAGTCTTCTGCATGCAAATTGGAAGCCCAAATTAAAAACTACTCAAAACATCTTGCGTGTGTTGGTTATTGTTATCTGTTGAGGTAGCAAATAGTTCCAAATATTTTGGAACCCCCTACCTTACCACTGAAAGACAGTTAGATCTTCCTAAACCTATTGTGTCAAATAAATCCGTCAAAACCCAGAAACCGAATAGTCTTAGGCAGAAATAATGTAAAATAGCAAGAGTTCAGTTTTTCAGGGAATAGACATTTTTGCTGAAAATGAAATAAATCCTTTCCTCTGAGTTCTAGCGCTGAAGCTGTTTCCAAAGCAATGCTTGGACATGGGCCAGGCATCACAAAGGGAGCTGCTGTTATTTTACTAACCAAGAGAATTCAGTGTCTTCCCTCTTCCAGCTTGTTTCTGGTTTGTCCAGACATCAGTAAAATTTGGGCTAGAAATGAGAGCTTCTGTGGCAGCTTTCTGTTACAAGTAGATAAAGATAAATCTGACCATCCTTCCTCTTTGCCAGCCAGGAGTAAGACGCAAAGTCTTTTGGGATTTGCAGCCATGCTGCACGTGGAAGGGAGCTTTCTGCAAGTGCAGGTGCGATACTGATCATCTTGTTTTCTCTTTTTCACCAGATTCCATCGTGATTGGATTTTGGGTTGGTCTTGCAGTTTTTGTCATCTTCATGTTTTTTGTCCTGACCTTGCTGACGAAGACAGGAGCACCACATCAAGAGTGAGTGAAAACTGGAACAGCAAATCTAGGCTGTTAAGTTGCATGTTTGTTCTGCGGTGACAGTGCTGGCATTGCACTGGCTCAGCACCATCCTCTTCTGCTCCGTTCTTACTAAAGGGTGTCGTCTGTCTTTGTTTCAAATAATCTGTGTCCCAAGCACTTCCAGGAGATAATTCTGTAGAATTGCTATTAATGTGTTTCCTATTTAGCATGTAGTCAGTAGGCATGCAGCAAGAGAAGGAAGTAACTGCATGTGCGCATATTTGTGCTAAAACGAAGTTGGTGGGTAGGCTGCCAAACGGGTGGCTTTAGATTACTGTTCTGCAAGTAAAGGTAGGCTCACATTATGATGGGTGGAACAGAGAAGTGTGAATATTAACAGAGTGTATACAAGTAAAATGTGGTGTGAGTGTTAAACTAAAGGAAGTCTGGAGGGTTTCCATATGTTTGTGGGTTCAAGTCCAGAAGGTAGATGTCAGTAGTATTTAAAAAATCATCCCTTAACCATGTAGCTCCCCTAGTCTCAGAGCGTCTTGGTTTCTGCTGAGAAATTTCAGTAGATGCTGAAGTGCAGATCAGCTCCACATCTGTTTAAAACTGAAGTCCCCTGAAAGTCACGAACTACCCCTTTTTCTGGTTCTTTCCAGCTGGTAAATATGTGCAGACCATCCCTTGCCTCGAGCCTTTATCTGCATTTGCACAGCACACAGGCTGTCAGCATCCCTTCCTCTGAGAAAGTTTGAGCCTGCATCTCAGGCTCGTGTGCCATAAAGTGGAAATAAAAAGCCTCTCTGGAGACTGAGATCACTTGCAGTCAGGTAGCAATGATGCGAGGCTGATTGTGAAAGGCAGTTGTTAGTGCTTATCACTTCCTAAAGCAGCCTTCCTATCTCTGCCTTCCACAGGTTCTTTGCTCTTCAGTCATGTGTAGACTGGCTCTGAAACGTCGTGTAATAGCGCATCTCTAGAGACAGGGCCGTATTAGGGAGGACATAGGTATATTGTGAGGCTCTTCTGTGCTTCTGTATTTTTTGCTTCTGTGAGAAGGAAATAGAGGCAGAAGAGTTCAGCTTCCCAGAACTGACTTACAGAATTTCATAGCTGTAGTTTTGCCTCCCTTACGCGTTGTCATGAAGTAGTCGCTCTGCTCCCAATTGTATCTGAAGTCCTCGTAAGTGTTGGCATGCTGCTGCTTTTCCCCGGAGATCTTATTTCTTAGCTGAGCATCCGAGTCTGTATGCCACATGAATATAATATGAGAGGGGAAGAAGTGGTGAAGTCAGATATACAACAAAGAAAATTTAATACAGGTATTTGTCAAAAGCTGTAAAAATGTAGCAGAGGTCTGCTTGGTGTCTCCCACTGTTTCTGCTTTCCTCATCCGTTTCCTTGGAGCAGGTTGCCTAAAGAGTTTGTGAAGCCTTGTTCTTTGGTCAGGTTCTATATCCAGACAACCTGATCCAAATTCAGAGTTGACCCTGCCTGGATCAGGGCATTAGGCCAGATACCTCCAGAAGTCCCTTCCAACCTACATCTTAATATGAATTTTCTTCAGTTGCTGAAGAGAGCCCAGTTATTTCTCCTTGTATTTGTTCTAAACTTCCTCTGCAGCTTTGGGAGCCGTGGGCTTGAATGTGTGCCTACCTATTATATATGGTGACTTGGCACCTTTAACAAATTTGAGCACTATTTTTTTTGAGCTTTGATAACAAAATGTGTCTGGACTGGAAATGGATCATCCAGGAGTGCACTAAAGGCAGTGAATACTGTTGTTTCCTCTTATTTTTGATCTATGTATATAAAAGGAGAACATAAACACCCACCTGTAAGACCAGTGCAAACTGTGGTTTGTTAGCGTGCATCTTCTCTCGTTATACCTGTCTGGATTCTTCGTGACTCAGTTTTTCATTAGTGGGCTGTCTCGCAGCCCTCCTTTAGAAATGGAAATGTTAATGGGATTCCTAGGTCTTGGGAGAAAGCCAGCCGGGTTGATGGACACGTCTCTGACTTCACTAAGTCAATTTGGCTGTTCTTTAAAGTACCATTAATGTGACAGAGAAGTGTAACTGGGTTCAGATGGATGGATCCAAAATAGAATACTCTTGGGTTTTTTTTTCCAATATTATGCTTTTCTTGGCTCAATATAAAGGGGTATAGCTTGTTCTTTTCAAAACTGTTCCAGATGTTCAGAATTGGGTACTTTCTAAGACCAGAAGAAAAGGACCAGGATATGGATGGGGAGAGGTAGAAATTGAATTAGTTATGGAAATGATGCCTGTTGCACTTTTCTTTTGTTTCCTTGCATATTTGTATGATTAGAGCGTTAGCTTGTGTGACAAAACAGTGTTGACAATCTTTCTGAATTTCTGCCTGGAAAGTGCCCTCATTCATCACTCAGGAGAAGATAGTATGCGATGTTTGTTTCCACATTTACAAATGTCCCTAAAAACACATTTGTTCAACAAATGCCTGTGTTCATGTAATCTATCTCTACAAAATATTGGCTGATGTAATCTCAAAGCTTCACACAACTATTGAGGCAGTAAAGGTCAATGACTGATGTATTTTTTTTTTAATTTTTATTTTGTTTAAAGAAATCAGTTGGTTTTGGTTAAGGATTCTGGGGTTAAATCCACTCAGAGAAATGCAGATCCACTGAAACAAAAAATTATTCTACACATGTATGTATGTGCTTGCTGAAAACTTAGGTTCAGGGTAGTGCTTCTGCATTGGTCCTAAGGAGCTGTTTAAATCCCCCACGTTCCCTTTGGGATGCCAAAAGCTGTTATTTTTGAGGATGGGCTACTTCTTCCTTTCTGTGGTTTGATGAGCACCCCAGGTCACTCCAAGGAGTGTTGAGAGAAGGGGTGTTCAAACTACAGAGGAATCTCAAGTGTCAGTACCAAACCAGTGTGTTAGGAGGGTATACTGGGCAAAATGTTCTGTACCCTGGCAGCGCACTCAAGGCCAGTGGGCAGAGTCCAGAGCTTAATACTGAATCTTACAGACCAGAACCCAGCATCGCAGGCTGGAAGATGCCCAGAAAAGGGAGCTTGGCTTAGTTCATTGGCAGCTGCTTGCTTTGAGCAGTTTTCAGTATGTTTGATGCTCAGGTGTCTGGCATTCACCTTCCTCCTCTCTTGTTAGAGCTTCTGGGACTCGGGGTCCAGTTGGCCCAAATGCTGCAAAAGGGATTTGATTGTCCAGGTGGCGGCACTCCCTGTCACAGTAAAACTGGGATTTCTGAGGCTGCTTTTACTTTGTCTGTTCTGAAAAGATACACACTGAGGTACAGTGGTATGCTCTAGTGAGCAAGAATGTGCAAGTTTATAGTCTAGTAGAAAAAAAATAAATTCCTCCCCAAAATACAGAAAGATCATGTTTGTGGGTTTTAGAATCTGAAAATATGTCTGTGTATTAGGTCATAGAATCACAGACTGGCCTGGGTTGGAAGGGACCTTAAAGCTCCCCCAGTCCAACCCCTGCCATGGGCAGGGACACCTCCACCAGCCCAGGCTGCTCCAAGCCCCATCCAACCTGGCCTTGAAACCTGCCAGGGAGGGGGCACCCCCAGCTTCCCTGGGCAACCTGGGCCAGTGTCTCTCCACCCTCACAGTCAGGAATTTCTTCCTAATATCCAGTCTAAATCTACCCCCTTGCAGTTTAAAACCATTTCCCCTGTTATCACATTCCCTCATAAAGAGTCCCTTCCCAGCTCTCCTGTAGGCCCCCTTCAGGAACTGGAAGGCTGCCGTACAGTCTCCCCAGAGCCATCATCTGTTTCCCAGCTTATGAGCACAGGATTATTCTCTGTCATAGGTTTTCAACATGCTGGGTCATTATACACTTTCTTTGCATCTTCTCTTCTTCCATTTAGATCAAGTTGCCATTGCCATCTTGTGTGCCTCCCTGTACAGTCAGCCTTTGCTCCTTCAGAGCTCACTGGATTATAAAGCACTTTTCACACCTATGAATTTGTTTTCCTTCTCTCATGGATGCGTTTTAAGCTTTCTTCTGAAGTCACTGCTGCTTAGGCTCGTAGCGCTTGTCCTTCTTTGTGTGCTTATTTGCCACTTCCGCTGTCTGTGCCATAATACTACATAGAAATTTTTGGTGACAGATTTGCAAAACCATGCAATTTAAGTTTGGAGTGGTGCTTTCTGAGGCATTATAAATACATAAATGTCAGTAGTCGGTTCTGAAGGCTCCCACAGTACTATTCCAGTTTGCGTCCTGGTGTGGATACAGTAGATTGTTACTTAGATATTGGTCTGTCTTGCATCAGTTTAAACATTATCCTTCTACATGCTTTGTGTTGAAATGCAGAATGAACCGACATGGTTTTGACAACTGCTGTGATTTGAAGGCTGGCGTAACTGATCTTGTTAGTACAGAATTTTGGTATCATGTAGTGGAAGTAAATCAGCATTCAAGAAGCAGGGATCTTCAAGATTAAGCTATGGCTGAAAGGCTAATGGTAGGTGTCCTCTGGACGTGAAGTTTTTAGGGGTAGATTCCTGAAGGTGCCACCTGAGGCTTTCAGAAGCATGTAGACACTTCCTGCTGTAGGCTTGAGGGAATTAAATTACCATGTTTCTCTGAAAAATCTCTGTAAATGCTGTGTGTGCCTTTAGGAGTCCAGCTGTCTGGCTCCAGTGTGATTTGCTGTGTTCACACGTAAGCAGTATGATTTATTGATTCTTACTTAACAAAATTTAGGTTCTGAGAACATTTTGATTTTTCACTGCTTATCCTCTACTGCCTTTCAGGTGCGAATAACTTGTATTTTGTGACGATAGCATAGACTTCAGCCTGACAAAGAATGTATTGCTATCTGTAAAACTTGTGTCTACTTCGAGCTTTCCTCGCCCCCAGCTGTTTGCGGCTCCTGCCCAAGTCTATGCAGATGGAGCTGATTGGAGCTGACGCTTCTGGAAAACTCCAAGAAGGATGTTGTGATGTCCTTCCTGGACTCTGGGGCTGAATTAAGACTGCCAGTCGTTACAGCAGG
>NW_010169923.1:7070-9747 GCF_000695765.1 Mesitornis unicolor
AGTGACTGAAGTCACTGGAAATGATGGGTTTATGTCCAGACAACCAAGCACTCAAATTACGCCTTGACTGACAGCAGTGTTGCTTATGGCTCAGATTTTTCTTTATCAAAGATTTTTCTCAGTGTTCCAGAAGTCATTTTTAAAAACTTGTTACTACTTACCAACAGGAAATACTGAAGTGTTTCTAAGCTCACTCAGTGAGCTGGTTATTACAGTATATTGATTATTAGAAGTGCCATTTAAAAGTGCTGGCATCGATAACTTATTCCCAAGGAAAATTATCATGACAAATCAAGACTTAAATTTGCTTCAACAGGAAATAATAAATAGTACTGGCTTTTAAAGTCTGTGGTAGGTAAACTATAGGGTTTCCTTTCCTCCTGATCATAACGGTTGCTGTTAAGAACTCAAATATTCTACTTTAGTGCTCACTGTATTTTTCTTTTTCCTCCTTAGCAATGCAGAACCTTCAGAAAAAAGATTTCGCATGAACAGCTTTGTGGCAGATTTTGGAAGACCGCTGGAGTCAGAGAGGGTCTTTTCTCGTCAGATAGCTGAGGAATCCCGGTCGCTTTTCCATTTCTGTATTAACGAAGTGGAACACTTGGACAAAGCAAAACAAAGCCAGAAAGGTCTGGAGAGTGACATCCACTTCCAGGAAGCTCCCCGGAGCAGTGGAGTGTTTGAGGAGGACCTAAATTGTCTTACAAAATTTAACATTCCTAACTTTGTGAACACTGAGCAGAACTCTTCACTGGGTGAGGATGATCTCCTCATCTCAGAGCCACCAATCATTTTGGAAAGCAAATCAGTCATGCAATCTTCCCATCGGATCCTTGACTGAAGTCTTTTACGCTGAGGTAAAAGCTTCTGTTGCTGTCCAGTTTGAAGCCTTTCTTGGACTTCTGGTACTTTGACAGAAGGTATTTCAGACCTGTGGTTTCTATTGCATGTAAGACTGGCTGTGCTGACAGAACTCGGTTCAGACCACAGTAAAACACTGAATGCTTTGTTCCGATGTCCCCTGTTGTCCAAACATTTTGCCCAGCATTATTTTTGCTTCCTGAGTTTGTTTTGTTGTTGTTTGTTTTTAAATGACTGCTCATGTCCAGCTCCTGAGGGATACCATCATAATTTGTGGGGACTGTGCAGGCTGGAATGTGGCATTGGGAGGTGTACGTAAGAAAAGCGTAAACCTCAAATTGAAGACTGAAGCAAGGGTTAAACAGGCAGCTCCTGGGGAGGGTCAGCAGCTTCTGCGGTTCCCAAAAAGGACACCCGAAAGGGAGCAGCAATATGGATAGCTGCTTGATGTTAACTTCAGCTCCTGACTCCCAACTGCTTTTTGGTGCAGGTTAAATGTAACTTACAAAGCTTATAGGGAACTCAACTCATATTGGGTTCTTTTCCTTTCATATTAAACCTTTCCTATTAAATTGTTCAGTTACAGTGTGTACAAAATGTTACCACCCCCTGCTGCTGAGTAAAAGCGAATTGGTAATTACAGTACTTCAGAGTGACGTTCTGACAGCTGCCCAGTGCTGCCCCGAAATCAGTCTTTGACACACAAACAGTGATTTATTTTATTTTTTGTTTCAAATTGCTGATGAGAACTTCCAGTTTGGTAAGTGCAGAATTCGGTAGCTAAATCATGGGAAATGGGATAAAAATGGTTATTCTTTTGCCAATAGAGTTACTGTATGCAAATGGTGGTGGTATGTTAGGCTGGTGTTATGCTCTCCTAATAGGCTGAACCTTCCTGTGCTTTTTGGGTGTAAACAGCCCTTTCTTGACTAGCGGGCCCGTGAAGGGCTATCAGGCCTTGAGATGTTGAGAGGACCAACTCCAAGGGCATAGCTGAGCTGCACTTGCTCAATCTTTTTTGTACAGATTTGGTATGGTGCTGCAACCACAGCTGTTGAAGGGATTGAATAGGTGTAATTTCTACCTTGAAGCTTATTTTTGAGAAGGAGTAAGGGTTCTGACCCTTAGCCAGTACTTAAATCATGTTTCAGTTTTCTTCAAACTAATGGTCAGATGGTTTCAGGGCAAACATACAGGATGCAGAAGAACCAGGTTCAAATCCTTTGCTGGAGGTGGAGTGAGAGTGATCTGCAGGAAGTTTTGAACTGAAATGAAACCAGTGGATTCAAGATCCTGTGTCTAACTGGGTTTTCTTGAAACTAACCTGCTTTGTATACAGCATGTTAGTGTTGGAGTGAGTATGTAGCAATGGCTGCTGCTACTTTCTTCAGATGGTTAAATGCTGATCAATTCATTCTTCCTTCACCTGATAAATAGAAAAAATAGCAAATGAGGAGTGCATTTAAGGAATCCAAGGAGCAGGGGAAATCTCTTTGGTTTTCATCTCCTCTGCCCTTATTATAAACCACTTACACCTGAATTTCCTGTTTTCAAATGTATTTCTTGCACTACTTCCCAGTGTTTAAAGTAATAGGATTATACTTAAAGCAAAGCAGAGACTGTTTAAAACCAGCAGATTCCTGTTGAAAATGGCTCCCAAGAGAAGACTGAAGTGAACCCGGTTACGAGCACAGCTGCATGGGTCACAGCACAGGTCTCCAGGCCTCTTCTTACAGGGAGTAACCGTGAGCAAGCTGTAGCTGTGCACTTTTCTCTCCCCAAATAAAGAGATGTGGGAAATCTGCTTCCTGCT
>NW_010169923.1:9778-46998 GCF_000695765.1 Mesitornis unicolor
AGAGGACTGCTGGCTACCAAATGGTGGGGCTTCTGTCTGAGCTGCAGCTCGGTCTTGTTCCTGCTAACAAGATCTGGGGCTCCTGCTACATGTGGCTTTTATAGCCTATTTCTGGACGAGTGAGCTGCCTTCGATGGTTGATCTATTCTCTTATCTTGTTTCTTTTGCCACACTTGAAAATGCTTTTGCTGCTTAAATGAGGGGCAAGTCTGTGTAGAAGAAATATCCATCTCTTCTGCACTTGAGATAGGAAGCTTATTTTTAAAGCATTTAAAACAGTTTCAGAGTAATGCAGATCTGGTTTTAGAAAAAGAAAAGCTTACTGTTCCCATTGGGATAACCAAAGCTTTGCTGCTGCTGCTACCTTAAATCTTTGTGGCTTTTGTTTAGGTGCAAAACTAAGTATTCATGTGTATGGATGCCGGTGATGCTTAATGCCTTGATGAAAGGTATTAAATAAAATGAACAAGGGCTAATACCAACTTCACTTACAGCACATTTGAATTGTATTCTTATGTCTTTCTGAAGCATGTATTAGTCCTGTAAAGGTATTTAAGTGTTTCCTTCCTGCTTCTGTTCTTCCCTGTCTGCTTTTTGCAGAAAAATAACCTGGCAGTCCCCATGTGAGTTCAGCAGCGCTGTGGCAACAGTGCAGCCTGATTCAGCTTGCTGCTCTGCCTCTGCATTAGAGCAGAGTCAAAGGCAGACACAGAAGCTTTCTCCAGTCTTCAAAAGCAGTTATTTCAAACCTGTTCTTTCTTTCTTTTTCCATTTTAAGAACTAATAGACATGATGTTTTGTCTCAGGAGAAAGTGGACTGGCATAATAAATACCAGCTTTGTATAACAGGTTTTAAAAAAGTATCTTTTCCCAGAAAACCAACATGAGTTGGTTCACTGTGAAGTGAATAGAAAGTGTTTCCTGACCAGGAAAATCCTTTAAAATGAGCACTCTGCATTTAATGGTGTTTGAAAATGGAATAATTGCAAGTTTTCTTACTGCTTGGGCTGTTTGCTTCAGAGCCTTTTCTCAAAATTCACTATAAATACAGCACCTGTCATAGATTTAACATCCCAGTGAGCTCCCCTAAGGTTAAACATTTGTTTGTTTGCATAAACATGTGTTGCATTCTGTAAGACCTTACTACATCAAGTTATGTATCCTGGCTTTCAAAGGTAGATATATACTTGTGAAATGTTTTTCTGTGTAAACAAGTTTTAGCTGTGTACCTTTTATAAAAAAACCCCAACAACCCAAAAAACCTAACAAACTAAACCCTACAATGTAAAATCCCAAAATGCCTGCACTTAGAAAATAAATGGAAAGGTAAAACCATGAACTTCTCTGCTAAACTCCAGTGATGTACAGTCTCTGATGCTGAAAGGGTGAAGTAAATGATGGGTATTTGTAATGCAATTCAGCATTTATGCTATAGATCATGAATCCTTCAATACTGACATTTTTTTTTGCCACTGATTAAGGACTCTTCACAGGCTCCTGGCAAAGGAAGAATTCAAGTGTGCAGTTCCCTTTCTGCTCTGCCTTACCTTGGCACTGACAGATGGCAAAACTGAATAAAGCACCTGGAGAGCTGGACTGAACTTACCTGGCAGGCTCCAGTACTGACAGGGAGCAAGGACGGCACAGAGCGAGAGCCTTTCACCACATGTTCTCCAAAAAAAAACAAGAGCTGGAGGCCTGTGCTTTCTCATTTTTGGGCAGGAGGTATGTAGTTAGCTGTATGAAAGGCTAAACATCACCATTCAAAGCTATTGGAGGAAGTTCTCAAAATAGTGAGGGCAGCACTTGATGCATGGCCTCCCCTTTCCTGCAGAACTGGATTTGCACAGCTAGTGCTAGTATACAGTGCTGTGTTGGTTTTTTTTCCCAGAACAGGTTAAATAATGGATATAGTGGCAGACTTCAAAATATATTATGTACTGTCAAATAAAGTCTTCAGCCATGAGAACCTATTTAATTTGTTACATGAACAATTCTGATTTGTTTCAGAATACTTGAAATAATAGAACATGGTACTTATGTCTCTGCTGCAACTGCCAGGGTGAGACCTGATCCTCTTCTGCACACCCTATTTTCCTCTCTTGCAGTGAATGTCTTCTCTGGCATCCAGGTCACTGAGTCACCCTGCCAGCTGCTCACTTCATTTCCTAAAAGCTTCAAACATGGCAATTCAAATTATTTTACTCCAGCTGCTGTGCTGTAAACAGATGAATTCCAGCTAAACATAAGGCAATGAGTCAAAAGAAATTATGTTTAAAATTCTTTTAATCCATTCATTATAATGCATGATGAAATACTGTGGCATAAGAAAAGGGAAAATATAGATGGGAGTAGGTAATTGTTACTCTGAAAGATCCAACTGCCATCCTCAGTGGAATACAGTAAAAGCCAATGACCTGTTTTGCTCTGTTTCAGGCTGTTTTTCCCCTTAAGCCTGCTGGTGAGTCAAGAACTGACTGGAGTCAGGGGCAGGAATAACAACCCCTTTTTTCTGCAGTTCACGTAAAACATCCAATATTGAATCCAACTCCACTCGAAATTTCTCCAGTTCTTGGTTCTTCCGCTGTGCCAATCTTCGCCACTTCTCAACCTCACGGGTTTGCCTTGCCTCAGTGATCTGTTGGCTTAGTTGGGCTGCCTGCAAATTAGAAGCAAGTCAGTACTGGGACTTCTTAGCTTGTCAGATACTCGGCCAACATTGCCCCTTTGCCAAAATACACCACTGCATTGTATTTGCTGCTCAGTCTCAAAGCCCAGTGCTCGCATTAAGTGGAAACAAGTCCTGAATATTACAGAAATCATTCTGATAGCAGTAAGTTCTTTTAAATACTTGCATTAATGACAGAAGGGTAGAATCCATTACTAATGAGCCTCAGGAGAATTTAACTTATCCTCTCTAAAGCAGCAATTAAAAGTATGAATATTTAAGGCAAAGCTGAGCCTATACCATAACCCTTCTGTAATTAAAATGAACCTTTTAAATTACCATTTAAAGTAATTAATTAAAAGAACACTGTGCAAGAGAAATCAAATCTGAATGACATGGTCTGGGCTACCACTGTATTTTAAAAACTGCAAGTTCATATTTTCTGAGGATATGAATTATGTGGATATCCTGTAGCCACAAATGTCTGAAGTTGCTGATGAAAGTTTGAATTAATTTTTATATGAATCCATGGCATAATCCTAGGTACCAGAATCTCCACACCACTATTAATTGTAATAGATTCTTTAAGGAAAGCTCTGTTACTTCAAGGTCATAATAATTGTGTCTGTAGTTTGACACTATGGAGCATAATGTCTTTTTGTTGTTGTTTTGTGACTCAAAAGCAGTATGTGGCAGACTGCTGCAAGATGTTTCTGTATTTTTAATGCAGCTTTTTCAAACAGGACTTCTAGGACTAGAAAATAAAATGATAGTTCACAGAATCACAGCATGGTAGGGGTTGGAAGGGACCTCTGGAGATCATCCAGTCCAACCCCCCTGCCAGAGCAGGATCACCCAGACCAGGTCACACAGGAACGTGTCCAGGCGGGTTTTGAATGTCTCCAGAAGAAGGAGACTCCACAACCTCTCTGGGCAGCCTGGTCAGTGCTGTGTTCAGTTGAGGAATAGATCACAGCGTAACAAACTGCATTACAAACTGATCAGTTTTTCAATACTTGGCTTTCATTGTGGAACTGAAATATGAAATAACCGAATTACTCAAGGGACTCCTAGAGGTCCTGCAGTCCAGCTCTCTCCTAAGCAGGGCCTCCATAGATGAGGTTGCCAGGAAGTTGGGAATGACTCATATCAGGTACACAAGTAATCTTAATGCTCACATGTGAGACCGCATCTGGAATATTGCGTTCAGTTGTGGGCCTCTCAGTTCAAGAAGGACAGGGAATTGCTTGAAAGAGTCCAGCACAGAGCCACAAAGATGATGGAGGGAGTGGAACATCTCCCTTCTGAGGAGCAGCTGAGGGAGCTTGGTCTCTTTAGCTTGAAGGAGGCTGAGGGGTGACCTCATTCAAGTTCATAAATTTGTAAAGGGTGATTGTCAGGAGGAAGGAGCCAGGCTCTTCTCAGTGACAGCCAATGACAGGACAAGGGGCAATGGGAGCAAGCTGGAGCATAGGAGGTTCAACCTGAACATAAGGAAAAACATTTTTACTGTAAGGGTGACAGAGCACTGACCAGGCTGCCCAGAGAGGTTGTGGAGTCTCCTTCTCTGGAGACATTCAAAACCCGCCTGGACATGTTCCTGTGTGACCTGGTCTGGGTGATCCTGCTCTGGCAGGGGTTGGACTGGATGAGCTTTGGAGGTCCCTTCCAACTCCTGATACTCTGTGATTCTCACAGCAAGGAGGCACTGATTTGCACTGCATCTACATTCACTTGCATCCACAGGCACCAAAGACAAAACCATGGTTGTATCAAAAAGTACTTGACCCACTCTAGCGTGAACTAAGTGAGCCTGCGAAATACCATAAAAATCACATTTAAACTGATAAATAGTTTTTGAGAAGTGAATGCAGATGTACTCTGCTGTACCTTTTGAATTTCTTGCTCTCTTTCTGCACGTCTGGACTCTATATTCTTGATTTTCTTCTCCAGGCACAAGAAATGTTTCATTTCAGGACTCTGGCTCTCCTTAGCCTCTCTCAGTTCTTCCAACAATTTTGTCACCTACAGTTTGAGAGAATCGGTGAAAATTGTTATCATTGTGTTAAGTGGTGTGTAAAACTGATTCCTTTCAGTGTATTTTTGGTGCTGAATCATTCCATTCAAAAGCTGCAGAAAAAGGAAGACATAAAAGGGAACTCTCCTTTACTCAAAAGCTTAAACAGGGCCTCAGTGACTTAGATTAGGATCTTTCATTTGTGAGAAGTGGCCTGAGGATATGAAAATCCAGCCCTGTTCATAATATGTAACAAAGTGATTATTCACGGTCAATTTTTGTATTTCTAAATGTACTAAAAAATTAATAGAAGATATGATTAGATTTTCTTACACAGTCCCCTCTCACAGCCTGGACAAAGATCAAATATAAAATGCACCAGTGTATTTCTGAGGAATAAATTAAGAAAAGACACACTGCTAACAGCCACGATTACAAAACTCCTTTGGTCTAGTAACTGCCAGGTCAAATCAACCCTACCAGTGATTTACAACCCATTTCCTAACCCCCCAGAAATTCAGGTAAGTTTTCTTACAAAGCTCTACGGGTCTATTCTCATTCTTTGCCTGTTTTAAGTAACTTGATATTTCTTCACTTAGCATCCTAAGACTTCTTGGGTCACTTTCTTAATGTGTATAAGGAAACTAAAGTGAAAGCTTTGATGTCTTTATCCTTTATGATAATCCTTAGCTCCCCTTACCCAGAGACGCTGACACTCTTCACACACTCAGCCATCCTTGGCTCTCTGCTGCTGAATTCAAGTACCGGGAAGCTTTGTGTACTTCAGAAGATGTTGCCACTCTTACTGAGAAGTCACTCCAAGGTAGCTTGCTGTTATTTCAATTTTTCTAACATGCTTTTCTAAAATAACAAGGCCTGTAGTATTCCATTTTTGCCCGGCCATTACTCCAGCAGCTCTGAGCCTGTGGACCCCTTTCAGCTGCATTTGTCAGAGGAGCAGAAGTCTCTGTTTCATAAGTTCTGTGAAAATGAGTGTCTGCCACGTGTCTGCCAAGTTGCCTCACCGAAGGGAAGGACTGAGTGTGATGGCAAGCGCACAATTAAATACAAGCAAAAAACCCAAACATTTAGGAAAGGTGTTATGAAGGGGGGGAAAAAAGCCCCAGGAGAAAATGGGCTCTATATATTTCGCCAGCAACAGAACTATGTTAAATACAAAGCTGTCTGCGTACAAGCTGTTATGCAAGAGACCATTTTAGACACAAAACTCAAACCTATTACAAATGGAGGTGCTTTTCCCTATCGTGACTTAATTCTGTTTGCAGATTTGGCTGCCTTCTTTTTTCAGCTCAACTTATTTAACCACTTAATGCTTAAAATGTGCTTTATAAGCAGCACAGCAAGCATGCTAGAAGGCAAAGGCAAGGCTTGTCTTTGACATTTCTCTCTGTAGACTCTTGCGATGATTTTTGTAACAAGGGCACTCCATTGCATCTCAAGTGCCAGCACCTTGAACTCAACCTGCAACGTGAGTGAGGTGGGATGATCATTCTCTTAACCATCACTGCCAGTAATAATCTGTAAAGCAGTCATAGAAGAAGCAGTAACGTTGGTCTCATTGTACTCCCATCCTGTTTTCCCAGGAGAAAGTATTGTATATATTGAGATCACTGGAGTGAAACAAGCTTTGTGTGGCAAGGCAAAATTTATCATTAGATTCATAAGATGAACCTAAAGCTTGTTTAAATCTTTCTAGCCTTACAAACCTTCCCTCTTCTACAGATACTTCACAACGGAGCTGGAGTTCTGCGTGGGTACAATAAATACTGAATGAGTTTAGTGAGATTAAGTATGTACTAAACCTATACCAATATTTCTCATTTCTTCTAAATAAAGGCAGCAAACAAGATTAAATGTCTGGAGTTCTCAGTTCCTTACCAAACAGGAGAATTCTTCTTAACAACTGTTGCAGGTTAATGACTGTATTATCAAAATGAAGTTAAAATTAGCAGTGTTCATACACCAGGGAGAGGGTGAATTAAGCACGGGCACAGTGCTAGGAGGATGTATCCTGTCCTCCTGAACAGGAGATGATAAAAAAAGATTGGCAGCACTGAACAACTAAAGCGTAGCCAATGGTTGAAAAAGCTTGAGCTAAAAGACAGCAATTTTACACAATATTAACCCCAAAATGAAAACATGAACAAGTGTATTTTTTAGATTATATGCTATTAATATAAGTAGAGGATTAGGAAAAATCTAGATGACTCTCTTAAAAACCAGTGAATTTCAGAACTGTTACAAGTAACTTTCTCTTCTTAAGAGACCTTAAGATTCAGAGATACCAAAGGAAAAAACCAAGAAAATAATCAGTTTTATAGCAATGAAGGATGAAAAAGAGGAAGGCTTTCTCTGAACAAAGAATTTGAGAACAATAATAAAATATCCTCTTAATAAAGAAAAAGTCCTGTGGTCTATTTACTACCCATCACAACTCTCAAAGAAGAGGCCATGAAAGCTTGGATTAACCTGCTGATGAAATAGTTTTAAAAAATAATTAAAAGAGGCCAAAGTTCCACCTTCTGCTCTGTGCTGTTCTCTTGCTCACATTAGAAAAATACATTGCTTTCTCAGGTATAATTGATGTAGAAACAACTGACAGAGGTACTGTTTCTATGGCTTGTTTTACTATACGTTATTTGAGGCTTTTCAAGGATGAAAGTAAACTCTTTTCTTAGAATGAGGTACCCCCAATGCAAGTTTAAACATACCTCTTTTTGTAGGAGTTCCTCTCGCATCTGTGAAACTAAAAGGGCCTCCTGATGTCTCTGTTGTTCACTCATTTTTTCTTTGAGATGTTTTATTAATATCTACAAAAAGATTAAAAATAATTTGTCATTAATGTAGATATCCATGACATGTGAAGACTTATGCAGGGAAAACACACCAAAAATATACTCACTGCTATAGTACTGCAGTGTAAGTGATGCATGTACTAACAATACTACCTCTAACATACATAGTATGACATACACAGTATGTGTAAACAAGTCTCAATCTTCAAGTTACTTTTCTCAGTTAAGAGTTCTGAAATAATCTGAATGCAGTAGCTCTTTCTACCTTCACACCCTGTGTAAAGCTTCTACCAAAATTTTAATGCACAAATATAATCACAGGCCCAGGGTCCTCATGGGGAACTTCAACCACCCTGGTACCTGCTGGAGGAACAACTCTGCACAGCATAAGCAATCCAGGAGGTTCCTGGAGAGCACCGATGACAACTTCCTGACCCAAGGGACAGAGGAGCCAGTGAGGAGAGGTGCTCTGCTGGGCCTTAAACTCACGGACAAGGAAGGGTTTGTTGGGGATGTGAACGTCAAAGATGACCTTGGCTGCAGTGATCGTGGGATGGTGGAGTTCAGGATCCTGACAGGGGGGAGCAGGCCAAAAAGCATGATCACAACCCTGGACTTTAGGAGAACACTTTGGCCTCTTCAGAGTCCTGCTTGAAAAAGTCCCATGGGATGGGGCCCTGGGGGGAAGAGGGGCCCAAGAAAGCTCTCTTCTCTCCATGTAGATACTCAAAAGGCATCTGGACATGGTCCTAAGCAACTGTCTTTAGATGACCCTGCTTGAGCAGGGGTTGGACAAGATGACCCTTGACTCAGAGGTCCCTTCCAAGCTCGGCCATTTGGTGAATACAGTGGCACAGGCCCATTTTTTTTAAAAAAACCAGATCCTACTTCAAAGAAATATCAAGTTTATAGTAATACAGAAAGAAATAACTTTAGCAGATATCTATATGCAAAATAAATGTATCTACTGTATCTTACCTCTTGCGTTGAAATTCTGCGGTTTAGTTCAGCTACTTTAGAAGCTGAATGCTCCTTTGCATGCTGGCAAAGGATCCTCTCCACTTCCCTCTGATGGGAAGCTTTCAGAGATGCAATGTATTCTGCTGTGTCTTCCTGTATCCTGAACAGAGCGAGAGGAAAAGAAGATGCAGTAAAGCAGCTACGGACAGATCTTCAAAAATGCAGCAAAGCTTCTCACTTGAATATATAAAATATAAAAAATGTTCAAGGTGGCATGTCTGTGATTTCATAACAAAACCTTGCAAGATAGCACCACCATTACTTCTGCTCTGGAGGGATGATGGTGGGAAGCCTACAATGTTGGATACGTGCCCCTTAACCAGAGGTAGCTAGAATACAGAAAACTCAGCCAATCATCTTTTTTGGCTCCTCTTATAAAAAAAAAGGGAGAGAAAATAGGTGCTTTGAATCACAACACAGCTGTCCTATTTGAGGTATCTCTTTCAGAACAGAATGTGTTGCAATCTAGGTATGTCAAATTCCTCTAACTGTGAAGGGATCCAAGGGAGACGAGGTGAAGTGTAAAGTTTTACAGTTGGTCAAGTAAATCCCACTGAAAGCATACCCCAGTTTGAAGGAAACTGTATACCAAATATTAATGATATACATCGCAAACACAAAGCATCTAAAGGAAAAACCACGATGAAGTGTAGTGTTAATAATTAATATAGGTTTGCCTGCAGAAACAATCCTGATAGTGCACGCTCTAAAAAAACCCAAAACAATGAGGTTTTTAAAGGAACATGTTGAGCATTTACCTTCGTATGTTATTTTCAGAGTAGGCCAATGCTGCCTGAGACTTCACCCTCTGCTGGTTCATTTCTAGAGACAATCTTTCCAGCTCCTCTTTCAGCTGGGCATTTTCTTGCAGAACTTCTGCGAGATTATGATCAGAAAAGGTCTGTGGTTGGTAAATTTTGTCATCGTTGAGAACGCTTAGGAAAGGTTCACTGTTGCTGGAATTCCTTTTATCTGCTGCTGAGGTGTTCCTTTTCAAGATCTCTGTAGAGTTTTCCTTATGATCCGTTTTATTTCTCAAATTATTATCAGACAACATCGCCATCCTTTCTTTTTGAAGTTTCTCTACAGTTTTTGTAAGGTCTTGTATTTCTCTATTTTTGGTGGCCAGTTCTTCATTCAGTTTTAAGACTCTGTCTTTCGTGTAACCTTGTTTCATTTGAGAGTCTGTGGACTCTAAGTCTTTATTATCCTTTTTACTTCTGAGTTTTAATTGGGCATTTTGACTTTTAAGGTTTTCAATTTCTGTCTGCAGGTTTTTAACGGTGATCTGATGGCTCTTCTTTAGATCCTGAAGCTCCTGTTCCAGTTCTGTAGGACTGGCTTTATCACCACTCAGTTTTGCTGATTCACCCATAAATTTGTAGGAAAGGAGTTGCTCAAGCTCCACAAGTCTTTGCTCATACTGGATCTAAGGGACAGGAGTGGGAGGAGGGGAAGAAAAAGCAGTTTCTTCAAGTGTACTTTTATATTAGCTCTTCCTATTATTCTTTAAAGTTACGGCACATCTGAAGCAAGGTTTCACAGGACAGGATACACATCAGTATTACTGACAACACTACCCAATCAGTTCAGAAGTGAGCGAGTAGAAAAAATTATGTGAAGCAAACTTAAGTCTGCTGTAAAACAGAATTACTCAAAACATTCACTACAAAGTAATCCTCTACTCACAGTGAATGCAGTATCGATGGGAAAGAAAATCAAACTGAGAAGAAACTATTTTATTTTTATATGATGGAGTTCTCTTCAGATGTTACTCACTTGGACAAGCAAACATCTTACTTTAATACAGCAAGTCATCCCTAATCTTTTATTTGTCTGTCATGTGTTTGCTATGTGTCAGCTTGCAAACATGACTGCCACGTACCTCAAAATTGCACTTCACATTTTTAAAGGATAACCTCTGAGGAAAGCACAGTGAGTTATTCACATGGAGAAAAGGAGGAACAAGTGGCCAGTGCTTTCCTTTCCTGCTCATCAAGTACCGGTGCAGTTCACCTCTTCCTTGAAGTAAAATGCCTGACTCCCAAGCTTCCTAACACAAGTCCCAAGACTCGCTCTGGTGTAATTTTTGGATAGCATGTTCAGTGCTCCCAGTCGTTCCTTGCAGAAATGCCTGGACAGCAGCGCTTTGAAACCACAGCCTTGGGTACAGCAAGGAATTAGGAGAGCAGCTACTCTGACCCACAGGATGAAATCCACTTGTCTTAACTGTAAGAATTAAATTATTATGCCTCAGGAACCTGTCCTCTCAGTTTCAACACTACTCTAACAATGTCAATGCTCTTTTTATCTTAGGCGCTGCAGCCACCAAAATTCTGGTTATAAATTCTTTTCTCTCTTCAGTGTGGTTTTGCCTTCAGTTTTCACCACTACTCTGTGTTAGACCCCAGTACCCTTGTGACTATCAGTTGCAGAGTAGATTCACCAACAAGCCACCAACTTTTACCTTTATCTTTTGAAATTGTTGTTCCATGGCACGGAGACTTTTTTTAGCTTCATCATCTTTCCCTTCAAGTTCCATTTCTAACTTTTTTATTCTTCTCTCCAAAAAATCAACCGTGTTTGTTTTAGCTGAGAGATCATTAGTTTTCTCAGCTGCAGCAGCAGCATAAATCAAAGCAGGCAAAGAATTTGGATACCTTCTTCTTATAATTCCTTCCATTTCTCTGATCTATCAGAAAGAAAATTCAGTCACAAGTCAAGAAGAATAAAGTTCTGATGAAAAGTGAACTGAAATAAATGACAGAACATTAACATCTCATTCACTCAAGCTGGGTGAAGAATGAAAACTAGAGATGCATATGTTGAGAATTTTTTACATTTATGTTATTTTTTACAGAAAAGCAAGACTCATCATCTCTTACTGAATGACTTATACATTATTGTAAACAAAATACTGCTCTGGTCTTCAGATTGGTTTATGTCAAATAGAGCTTTTATTTACTTTCTTAGCACTTAAAATTTATATTTCTCTTAATGCTTTTCAAGTATTTGCTTTTTTCTAGACTTACATTCACATTCTACTTTTCCAACTGTTACAGAGGTATTTCATAACAGTATTGACATTATTCTCCCAATAACAGATTGCATACCTTTTATTCTGGAGTCTGCAGTAAAATAAAACAGCTTGCATGCAAGACTAATAGCAAGCTGCTCTTTTCTCTATGGATAAGACACTCTTTGCATTAGAATACTGCAGAGGCTCTTTCCCATTTGTTCCACATCCCTACCAAATGCTGCTGCCATCTCCTAAAATTCAAAGGCCCACTTCCACCTGACTTTTTCTCAGTAGAAACACAGATTTTAAGGTCTATATTCCCCCCGTTTTCCTGAATCTTGTAGTAATCCAGTAAAATTTAAACCCCTACTCCTGGACCAACTTGATTGAAATTGGTCATAATGTTAAGAGGTTACTGAACATAGAGTAAAGGAGTCTTACAAGATTAACAGAGAGCTTGTGTGTGCTTTTGCCCTCTTGCCCCTTTCTGAGAAACTCTAAAGAGTATTTAAATGTTAGAGGATTTTAAAAGGGATATCAGTAAACACCTTAATAGGACACAGAAGCAGAAAAGCCCTTTGTAAGGAAATAATTGCAGCTTTTTGTGTAGAGTGCTCCATAGCACAAGTTACTTTACCATAGGGCTTCATTCAATGCTTTATCCTTATGAAACAGCTGGTAAGTGTTGTAAGAGATCTTATCTGAAATAAAGGTTAAATTAAGCCAGTTGCATACTTGTCGCTCAAGATCCTGAATTCTTTTAGCATCTGCTGTTCTGTCTCTCAAACGTTTCTTCTGTTGCATGCACTGCTCTCCAGCTTCAGCTCTGAGCTTCTCAACCTATCCAATTTATAAGAAAATAAACTGAAGTACATATTCAGAGACACTGTCCTGGAGTACAACAGTAAGCATTTCAAACGCACGCAATATAATGGAAGTATTCTGTAACTTAAGTGGTAATAATAATTTCTGTATTAACCAATTCTTCAGGTTCTTAAAGCCACTTAAGATGAAAAGGAGCCGAAACTAGCTACAGAAATCTAGAGAAAAACTTCAACTCTGGGACATTCTTGTCTTCAGAGCAGTAAATCTGCTTCTATCATACTTGCAGTATGCAGGCTTGGTTAATAAGCTATAATATAAAGTATTATAGTACATTAACTGAATTCAGGGTGAGTTAAGGAAATAGTCTGTGATTTGCAATGCCATGCTCTATGATGAAATATAGAAACAGCCAAAAAGCAAGGTTATGCTGAACCTAAATAAATGCTGACTCCCAGGACCTGGGGAAGGAATTGGATAGCTAATGCTCCTGCACTCACATAAAGTCTGGCCATGAAGACTCAAAGCTTTAATTTAAAATTGAATTTCCTACCTTTATCAGCCACTATGATCACTGTACAGGGATATTACACCTCATATAGTTGGAAGCATTCCTATCTTGATTTCTCTGTTACACTGGCAACGTTAGCATAAGTAATGCTTTTATGCCAGCAGAGTTTAACTAATTCAATTTTTTCTATGAAGTCAAAGCTCTTCATTGTTTTTAAACACCAGGCCATTCTGGAGAAAATGCAAATAAATGTATTTTCTTTCTGAGCAATGATACATTGGATCAAAGTTTGATATGGTAGTGTTTGAGGGATGTCCTTTCCTGACTGCCCCTTCAGAGAATCACAGAATCACAGAATATCAGGAGTTGGAAGGGACCTCCAAAGCTCATCCAGTCCAACCCCCCTGCCAGAGCAGGATCACCCAGACCAGGTCACACAGGAACACGTCCAGACAGGTTTCGAATGTCTCCAGAGAAGGAGACTCCACAACCTCTCTGGGCAGCCTGGGCCATGCTCTGGCACCCTCACAGTAAAGAAGTTTTTCCTCATGTTCAGGTTGAACCTCCTATGCTCCAGCTTGCTCCCATTGCCCCTTGTCCTGTCATTGGCTGTCACTGAGAAGAGCCTGGCTCCTTCCTCCTGACACTCGCCCTTTACAAATTGATAACCATGAATGAGGTCACCCCTCAGTCTCCTCTTCTCCAAGCTAAAGAGACCCAGCTCCCTGGAATGCACCTCCTTTCATCTGTGACCTCTAATAAAACACCATGAAAAAATCCCAAGAACATTTTATCACTGGTAAAATTTGTTATTTCTATGAATCTTAAGTCAAATCTACTGACAAG
Source organism: Mesitornis unicolor (assembly GCF_000695765.1). Lineage (NCBI taxonomy): Eukaryota > Metazoa > Chordata > Aves > Mesitornithiformes > Mesitornithidae > Mesitornis > Mesitornis unicolor. Next base: position 23,498 of record NW_010169923.1, read on the forward strand.
CAGGCAATGCAAGTCTCAGAACTATTCACAATTCATGTATTAATTGTGCTTGCTTTTTATGTCCAGTGTTTTGTTTTTTTCCTCCCTACTATGGCAACCAGAGAATTCTTCTAAAGAAAAAGCAGAATTTAGAACAGGTACTTGAGAGAAAAAATATAAGTGTTGCCTATGCTACAATGGAGTAGAATTGAGGAAGAGAATGACAAGAATGATGTTCCAATTTGTTAGTGTAACAATGGACTTCCTTTTCCTAGTCAAGAAATTTGCAGGTTTTAAGGGAAAACATTATACACTTGCAATTCTCACTACATATGCAGTAATGTTCATTTTGCACATAGAGACTCCACATTCGATTTAGAGCCTATAAAGAGTTCACGTGTTTTTTCTTGGAAAAAAATTATGGACGGAATTACATTACACTTATCACTAGAAAATAAATAATGTAATGTTTAAACTTCCTAGATAAAGCTAGATATCATCACCTCTAGTTTTAGTTTCTCAATCTCTTCCCTTGCAGCTTTAAGACGGGCTGCATCTTTATCCAAAAGATCTTGATTTTCTGCATACCACTGAAGTCTTCTTTTTAAATGTGTTATTTCCTGCTTGTATGATTCTTCCATAACTTTAAATTCATAGGACTTCTCACCTACAAGAACAAAACACCCTTAGCATCGTTTTATTAGTAATTATGTACTTAAGAAGTAATAAGTCAACACTGTCCTTCTCAGCACTCTCATTAAGAAAGCTGAAGTCAAACTCAAAAAAAAGAGTTCTGAAAAGTGTGTTAGGTAAAAAATGGGCAAGATCTAAATGGGAGACTAAGATGCAACACAGTAGATCTTTTTCTTATGAGCAGAGTTGCCATATAAATGGGATCCTCTGTTTTCCATGCCCAGTGGGAGACAGGCAGGACATCAAACTTAACAGGCAACAAGAAAGAGTTTGGCTGCATACAAGAAAAAGCTTTCCAACAGAGTGCCAAAGGTACTGTAGCACATCCATCACTGTATGCTTTTATCAGAAGTTTAGACAATATTTGGAAAGGGTCTAAATGCATTTGTCTAAGTAATATTTTAATAAGAAGCAAGTTGTGGCTACAGATTTATTCAGTGAAGCACAAAGTAGGCAAAACTATTCAACAAAATGAAGGTGCTTTACCTGATGTGGATACAATTTGGGCTTTAGCTAAATCTCTCTCCTTCTTTGCTTGTCCCAAGTCTACCTCGAGGGCTTGCTTATCTTGTTTGAGACGTCTTATCTCTTCTTGTAATTTAGTTTCTTCCTTCTGAGTTTCAGAGGAAGTGGCAAGAAAAGAAAAACTAAACACACATTGTCATACAAACAACCTGAACATACTTTTTCACTATAAAAGTTTTAAATCGTAACAGCTGTGTCAGACCATGGCAGATTCTCTAGTTTTGGTATTATTCTCAGGCCTTGCTATAGCAAAGCATGGGAAAGCTTAAGCTAAACATTGGAAAAAACCCAATATTTTTAATAAGTCTTAAATAACTGTCTTAAAGTAGAAAATCTGTGCTTTTTGAGAAGGTCAGTAAAGAGAATGGCTTTACTTATTTTTAAGACTTAAGACTGTAGCTTAAAAGGGCAGATTATTCCCCAACAGATCACTTTACTACATTGTTTCTCACCATTTCCTGCACGTACCCTCCGTTCCATTTCTTTTTATGTGATCACCAGCAAAATTCAAGACTAAGCAGGATGAAGGGACTCGGTGCCAGCCTCTGCAGACAGAGGCCATTGGTCCTAGGGATTCATAGGTAAGGGGAGCAGCAGCTGTGGGAGCTGAGATTTTGGGGCCAGCCACTAAATACACGAAATGTGTGTAGGGCCAATATGTGCATGTATTTGTGTTAATTGCTAGTGAACTGCTATCCTGATCCGCTGAACACAGATCATGCCCGACCATGTTAGTGCTGCGTGTCTCTCCATCTTTGGATTTGTGTTCAGTCTCACGACAGGCTGGACCTAAGGACAGGGAAGTGCACCAGCAGTATCCATGAGGTTGGAATTCGGGGAGGCCCTGGAGTCTTGAGAGCCCAAAGTCATCTCTATCAGACCAGGAGCACCTCTGCTGGTCCTGAAACTCACTGGATTCAGATCCTCCAACCTAACCAGTTAGGGGTTTTCTTTTTAAATAAAAGAAAAACAAAGAAAGAGAAGCTTTTAACTTCTCTCTGGTCTAACTATCAGAGGAAGCATCTACCAAAACAGTCCCCACATGCAGTAAGCAGAACAACAGAAGTCCCTGAAAATCTTTAATTTTTAACATGAAGCTTTCTAAACCTCCTCCTTCAAAACCACAAGCATCTGTAGGATTACAAAAAAGTTTTCACTCCGATGTTCTTTTCTAGAACTCACTTGGTACAGAGCAGGGACAAACACTCTTGTGGATTTGTGTTATGTGGTAAAGCTATAAGGGTCTCAGTACTTTCTGCAAGCTCTCACAAGCTATTTCAGATTTGCCAGTAGACATGGCAACACTGCACTTCTCTCAGTGAATCTGTGCCTTAGGGGATTTCTTTTTGAGTTCATCTGATGAGACATTTGTGGCACGCAAGTGTGCCAAATAATACCACGCTCCACTACTTTCTTAATTTACATTATATGTCCACAATACGGCTGGTTATGCGTTTTTTGGTAAGAACACATGAAAGCCAGGCTTGGCATACACCTACCTGTGCTGCTCGAAGCTCTGAAAGCAATTCTGTGAAACTCTGATTTCTGGCTGGTTCAGGATCCTGCATGATCCGTGACGGGTTATTATTTGTCTTCTCTACCTTTTCTCTAAACAGTAACAGCAAAAATACTTATGCAGTGTGGTGACTTGGAGTACTTACAGTGGCATACTAAAAACCAAACACAAACTGACTCCCTCCTCCCACGATACTACAGAGTCAGCCTGTGCAGGCTGAAAGCAAAGAAATCAGCAACTATGCAGCACATTGTTATACCAAAATATTTCACCTGTAAGGTGAAATCTGCTCACCCGGCACAAACTTGTTTCTTGGGACTACAGAAGGGAGGGAAGCAAAATCTACTCTGCCTTATCTATGGCAAAGGTTTGTAAGCTAGGAATACACACAATTGCTAGGTTTTTTCCTCATTGCTAGCATAGGGTACACATCTTGTAGGAACTACAGTGCAGTGAATGTAACGGCTCCTCCACCACCAGGATGTCTTGTGGCCCCGATCTACCACGTATCGTACAGCAGTACCAAAGCGTTTTGACATGTTCAGGTATTATGGCTCTGCTCACAAGGGTAGCAGACATATTACACCCTGATATGAAAAAGAATATTTTAATTTTAGCATTGAAATAGTCCTAAATGGAATACTCTACTCTTGCCACAGGTCTGCAAGATCAGCAAGAAGAATAAGAATTAAGTGCCCATAATCAACATAAATAAATTCTCAAAAGAAACAACAGAACCACAAACCCAAGAAACACTGGATAACACACATCTGAAACTCTGTGGACATTCTTCATAAATAATAATAAACAAAGCTGAAAACTTCACAGATTTTAGGTTGCATGTTTAAATAAGCCTACCTTATGGCTATTAATTCAGACATTAAACTTTGATTCTCCTTAAACATTCGTTCCTCATTTTTTTTGTTTTGGATCTGCAGCTCTTTCGTTTGTTTGTATAACCTCTCATTTTCCTAAGAGGAGACAGACAAAGTTAAGAATGTTCATAAATTACAGGTTTATCCAGTTCAAAACCAACTGTCTATGAGTTGTGTAATTTGCCTACAGAAGCAGTGGAATGTTTAACTCCAAACACTAGATGTTTAATTACTGAGTTTCTACAATGCATATCTACTTTCATTATCTTTAGGCTAAAGCAGTATACAGTGACCTCCACAAGTGTGTGCTCACTCTGGAGAGCCTAGGCCAGTTCCTCTGCAAAGCCATCCCAATACATTCCAAAAGCACACACATGGATGGGTGCTGAGATGTGAGAGCTCACAAACCATCACTGATTTGGGCTCTCACAGCCAGACTGGCAAGGCATTGTGTCTGTACCAAGAAATGGTGCTGAGCATCAGCTGGAAGCTGGTTAAAATAATCCATCTGCTTTCACAGCTGCAAGTATTCAAAAGGATTATTAAGCTTGATTATCCATTTCTACACTTGATAACTAATAAAAATCAGGCACACTAATAAGGTCTTCTTGCAATCAGCTGCTCAGATTCCTCAAAAAATACCTTAAAAACAACCTTCCAGATTTCTAATCTTGCTTAAAAATATTAGTTTTCTACTGAATTTGGGGCATAAAGTTTGTGGTTTTTTATTAGCCATAAAGTATTTTCTCAGTTCTCAACTGACAAATCAGCATATTTTTACAATTTAGAACAGTTACATGAAGTCATGGAAAAGGTCAGCCCAAACTAGACATGTGTGAAATACTTTGTAAATGTGCAATGCCCTTCACACCTAAATTTCATCCACTTTTTAGATAGCAAGATAATAGCTTTCAACAGAATAGTAACCATCAAGCAATCTTGTTTCTGAAACTGGCTAGAACACAGCTCAATGTGCTGTGTGCTATACCTTCTGGTAGCCTTGAATAATGACCTCTCGATGTTCAATTTCTTTTTGTATTTGTGTCAGTTTTTCTTCTGTGACAGGAACTGCTGCCGTATGATGGGTCCATCTCTTTTCTTTAGTCAGCTCTTCCATACTTCTTAACTTTCAGAAGGAAAAAGACACAAAATTAGTAAGAAAATCTTGTTAGCAATATGGAATCCTCTACAAGACTGCACTTTTATTATATATATATACAGGTCAATCTCTTCATTAAAATATGAAAGCAGACCAGTAAGCCAATCTTATTACTGGAGTTTTATAAAAGCATTACAAAACAGGAACAAGCATAAAAAGTTTGGGGAAAGTTAACAAAGTTTTACCCTACCTCTTCTATTCTTATCTAGACAGGAGGGTATAGTGGTATAACCCTGGCAATGTGCCATACAGACAAAACACAACATTGAAAAATGCATCAAAAAATAAACAGTATCTCAACATACAGTGCTCATCTATATAAAACGTAGTATTTGTTAATCTCTTTTATTTTTAACATAGGAGTGAATTAAATCTTCACAAAAAAAACCCGCCGCCGAAGTCTCAAAACAGCAAACTAAAGGATAACACAGTTTATCTCTGTAGGAAAAAAAAAATCATGCCTTAAGGGCAATAAATGTAACAGTGGGTAAGCATTTACAAACTAGCAGTGTGCGTGGAAATCTGGATTTCCTGCTCATTAGCAACTCATGTAAAATAACGTTAATTTAATTTTCAGCAGCACTGTTTCCCCTGTTCTATAGTAGCGGGGTACAAGACGATACAGTACCTTACTCTGAAGGACGTAGTTTTCCTGGCCCAACCGAGAAAGCTCTTTCTCATGCTGTGTTTTCAATTCTCCTATCTTTGTCTCTATTTCTGTCTCTTTTTGTGAAACCGTGCTGGTAAGCTGTTGAATCAAATCACGAGCTGCGCTCAGGTCCTCCTCCACAACTTGCACTCGTTTCAGCAAATACAGCTCTCTATCACAACTTCTGATAGGAGAAAATGACACATCCTAGTGAAGAGAAAATTTCAGGGGAACATTACACCCGGTCAATTGTTTACCAGAAATTCCACTCATCAATTTCATTTAACTGGCTTGTCTGGCTCTCAGCAACCACACAAGGCACTAGAACAGAAAAAACCCAGAGTTCTAATAGCAAAACACCCTGCATCTACTTTAATGAGCTACTTCCTCATTTCCAAAATACATATGAGGAAAACAAGCCAAAAAAACCTAGAAACAAATACCTGTCATACGAGAGCCATTATATGGCTTCCAGAATTAATCTATTATGCATCTTTTTGAAAAGCAGCAATGATTTAGGTATTAAATGAATATTTTTTTATAGAGAGAGTTTATAAGGAAGAAGGAAAATCCATCGTGGTACTGCAAATTCAGTCATCTTGGACAAGTTAAAAGATACTACTCTATATTCAATGCAATGCAAATAAGAAAAAAACCCCAAACAGTAGTGCCATTTGGCATCCATACAGAATACTTTTACTTAAAAGTTTTCATTAAAATTTTCCCCTTTTCTACACAAAATACTAATTCTTAGAAATAGTAAGTATTCCAACTTTAAGTATATAGATCCACCCAAGTAACAGAATTATCCAAGCAACCAAAAAGTGGTATGATTAGACTTGGCTATTTTAAAAGCAAAAACGTAGTATTTGACTAAGAGGAAGCTTTTATTCAGTATTTCAGCATTTGCCAATCTTGTGATTATTATTAAAAATCTAGACAAACTAGGCTTGTGAACCAAACTGTACCTGCTATCATCAGGAGCATCACTGATTGTTACTTACATGCTGATACTGCCTGCAACAATCCACAGCCTGGTGTTCACCGTTACTAACTGACTGGCCAGGCGTAACTCTGTTAATATCTCCCTTCGAAGTTGGCTCATGTGTCGCAGATCTTATTATCCTAGTAGCAAATAAGGCTTCTTCATTTAGGCAGAAAATAAAATAGAACAAAATTAAATTCAGAATTTAACGTCCTTTCAAGAAAATCTATTCACGTGATCCATCCCCTATGCACATAAATTATTTTACAACTTGAATTTTGTATTAAATATAGAAACTGGAGAGCAATGAGACATTATCGTGCAGTTTTGGGTGTTTTAGTTGATGGTTTGGTTTTTTGTTTGGTTGTTTGCTTTTTTTAAGGAAGGAACTGACAAGGTAAAACAAAACCCAAGGGGACAACTGAAACAAGTAGCTGGGTAATAAATCATTCATGAAACAAGTTCTCTGCTCGAGGAGTGGCCAGTTATCAAAGTATACAGAAATACAACTTATTTCAAGCTATGGTGAAGATAAGACACAGCAATTATCAAAATAGGAGTTTGGGGTGCAGCCAGCATACAAAGACATGCAGCATCTATTTATTGCATTCAAATAGCAGCTTGACTGGACATGAAAGATTAGGGAAGTTCCCCCTATAGAGTAACTAACACACACGGAACTCTTCACACCGTAGTTCTCTGAAATACAGATAGTAACTGCAACTGCCATTTCATTTCTGCCTACAGCAATTTAAGCTAAGAGCTCCTGCTTCGGAATGTTACACCTGAAAACAAACAGGCAATGATAACTGTCCAAATTTAACACTTTTTACATTTTCCCCTCACAAAGGCACTCCCTGAGCACTGATGATCAGGGGATCGTTTGATTCAGTGCCATTCTCTTCCCAGCTATTGAGGTCCTTGCAGAACGCAACCCCGGTGAGATTAACGTCTTGAAGTCATCCAAAACTGCTGTGGAGAATGGGTATAGCCAGAGAGGGCAGAACACGTTTGAATGAGGGTGGCGGCCTCATTTTCTCAGGATTCATCATTCACTTCACCGCCTCCATCTGCCTGTACACCCTCCTCTTCTCCAGGGAGCACCACAGCAATGCACAGAGGAACTAAGGCCCTTTAGTTTGACAGCTGCCATTGAAGCATCTCCCTAAAATGGGCGTTATCCTAAACTGCTTTTCCCAACACTACTTGCAGGGTTTTTAAAAGCATTACATGCTTGAAGTATGCCAAGACCTGGGCATCCATAAAGTTATTTTCCCATGCCTCAGAGACAGCAAACATTGACCGCAAACACACCAAGATGAATTATCTCATGAAACAATTCAGGCTTCACCCCAAAATAATAAACGTTCAGTCCTTTACTTGCAACTCAGCTTTTACAGGATTACACTGGTATTCTCCTTTCCTTAGTGTTACAAGGAACATGAACAGAAAACAGGTCTTTTTAATGCTTTCTTTGTATCATAGGAAAGCAAAAGTAAAAAGCAACAGCAGAGGACAGAAATCCAGCCACACAAACAGAAGTTAGCAAGTCAGCAAATCTTTGCATTTACTGTAATGAAAAATGTAACTTGTAGGTTTTGTTTTTTTTGAACACCAGCTTTTCCTATTGCATTGGTCCTACTGGTGAACAATAGGTGAGTCTCGAGCAAAGTGGTGGTATATGTGAGTGGAGATGAAACAAGATTACAGTGCAAAGCTGTATTTAAAAGTACTTCATTGTGTTTGGGCTTAGATTTCTTCTACAACATTTTGAAATTTTTTTTTAATGTGAAGCATGAACAGCAAAGTTCTCTGGCTCTTCAAATTCTGTTTTCTTATGATAAAATTACCTTTAGATCTTGCTTTATCTGCAGGACTTCTGACTTTCACACTGGTCTTTTTGAGAGTTTCTTTTGGTGCTTTCTTTTCATTAGCTGGAGAAGGCTGTTTTGAGAGAGAAGTGGGTTTCCCATACCCAGAACTTCTCACCACCCCATGAGGGCCATAAGAAGATTTCTTTTTAGGTAAAGATGCTGGACTTCTGATGTTCTTGTACGACGTTGGTTTAGTTGTCATTGATTCTGATCTCTCATTCTTCAAGGAACAAGACCGAGGAGCCTGTGATAGAGCACATTTGTTTAAAAGAAGTTTTAGGCTCTATTGTGATCTTAAGGCAGCTTTCACTACTAAAAGAACATGGAACCAGTTACCAGAATTACACAGCTGTAAGACTTGGGGCAATGGGAAGCATTATTTTTAACCAAATTAATAGTATGCCATTGTGCAGAATTGTACTACTTCAGAAGTATATGTAGTGCAAGTATTTTGTGCTGGCTCCGTTTAATTGCTTTGGGAAGTTGTATTACATTACAGGATCTTTAGCTTAACAAATCGGGTAGCTTGTGACTAAAGACAATCACAGAGAACACAGAAACCCAGTGATGAAGAGAGGAACCACACTAAACCTGATCAGTGAAAACAAAGCATGCAACTCCTAAGACCAGCAAATGAGACAGCTTAGCCCCTTGGCTGTGGTGGGAAACCCACCAGGATGAATCAGCCAAACAACCACTCCCTGCAACGCCTTGCAGACAGAAGCAGTGGCTGCCTGTGGGGCTGATTTAGGGGATGCAGGATGAAGATTTGGGATTGTGTAAGTCTTGTTATGGAACATTTGAGAGGATTGTGGGAATGTGCAAAACTTGAGCTGGGGGCATGGAACTGGGGCAGCCTGGGACAGGAAGAATCCCGCTGGTGCCAAAGTCCACTGGATTTGGCTACCTCTACCTAGCAATGGTAACATGGGAGGTTCAAGAAAAACTGCAACAGTCTCTCGATTTCTAAACATAAGAGCATAATCAAATGACAGGCAGTGTAAAAACATATACATTTTAAAATATAATTCCATATAGTAAAAATCTGGTTGATCTTACTTGTTTTGTTTTGCTGCCTTGTTGTGAAACCAGAGAGTCTTGTAGTGTTTTCTCTCTTAGTAAATCAGGCTGCACTTCACTGGTCTGAATTTCTCTCGCAGTCACCTCCTGAAAGTTATTGTCATTCACAGCTGTCTGCAGAAAGAGGCTCTCTTCTCTGTTAAAATTTTCAGGTAAGTTTGTCTCCCAAACCATATTATTCTGGTGCTCTTCAAAGGGTAAGTGGCTGATGAGGTCATTTGCGGTGCTGTCTGCCAGTTTCACAGGACTACAAGAGAAAGGAATAAAGTCATATGTAATAAGACTTTTGCCCTTTGCTTTTCTATCACTCTAGATAAAGTGGGACGCTTTTTCCTTTAAGTATCAGCTGCAAGCACTTCTTGAATATGAAAGAGCCACTATGCTCCTTTTAAGAACAACCTTGTGGATTCAGTTATAGAGATTCGCTCCCACGCTGGGGAACAAGAGGCATCTCCCAGCAGGGACTGTTTTTGTAGAGGTCCCAAACTCAGCTGCAAGATGAACACCTGCAAGCATGCAATTAATGCTAATAAAACAATGAGTGATAATTTCTGCTGGGCGCAGCTATGAAAGAAGCTCCCAAAACAAATTTGCTAGGCATAACCTATTTCTGACAGCTCCAGGGCCTGTGCTTTCTGCTCTAGATGCAGTAGTTGGAGCAAATCAGAAGCAGGCATAGAGTCCAGGTTAGTAAGAATCACAAGAATAAGCTGAAAAAGAGGATTTGATCTTAGATTATGGAGATTGGACAGCTAGGAGAGGATGTGGACTGAAATCCACATACAGGGAGGGGAAAGAGCAGAAGACTGGGAAAGCAGAGATCCCAGCTATGATAGCAGCAGGAGTGAGGAACACTCCTCCAAATGATTTGGCAAACATTAATGCTTACCACTCAAACAAAGTTTGGGAATCCCTGGTCTAAACCAATTAATCCTGTATATTCATTTTACATTCACTGCAAATGCCATAATGCCAGCGCAATGCATAATGAAATTTCAATATTTAATCAGGGAAAAAGACAGATGAGTTATTTAATAAACTGTTTTTCACAAATAGTCAGTGGACTTAAGTTATTACAAGTTTTGAACTGCATTCTGAAATAAATACCTTTCAGGCTCCACATCAAAACTTCTGATATTATATGAATGTTCTTTAATTGGTTTCATCAATTCTTCCACAGTAGGTAAGTCTAATTATTGAAAAAAAAAAAAAACAAAATTAAAAAAACCTTGGAAAAAATATTTATAAAAAGGACAACATTTAAAAAACGTTCCTGAAATGGAGTGTTAAACATATTACAAGTTCACTCATTTTACATGCTTGTACAATTCATGTCTTCCTTTGAGATCTTTACCTGATTCAGCAGTTGACGTGTTTTTTGAATAGATGTCGTTATTTTGTGAAACACCTTGCCCCAAGCAACCCAAGACTGCCGGTGCAGCATCATGCAGTTTTTGCTGCTCAGTGTCTCCCAAAGACTGATCAATGTGATGGTACGCCTGGTGCAACACTTCCATGTCACTGCTGGTTTGTCCATAGGAACTGGCTGTGAAAACAGCAGGCTCGTAAGAGACACTACAGGATTTTCTGGTTTGGGAAACATCTCACTGGGGCCTGTGTTTCAGTCACTAGCTTGGTCTGCTTTGTGGCAAGAACAGTGATTTCAGTTATGAGAAAAAAAATTAATACCTCATTTTTACTACAAAAATAAAGTTGTCAAGTTAATTGGCACATACTAAACAGTCTCATCTACAGTTTGCATGCCTCTCCACCCCCTACCCCCACCTCAATATTGTATCAGTACTACAACTAACAGCGTATGTGATGGAACTATTTTAACAGATACCATCAGAGCATTTCTCTGGATATAAGTGGTACACACGGTCCTACAAAGTTTGATATGAGAATGTATTTCATAATTGTGTTTAAAGCTGCCAAAGAAGAATTTTAGCTGTGATGAATAACCAAAGGAGATGGCATTTAAAAAGCAAACTGCAATGTCAAAAGCAACTTTCCAATAACCAACTGTAAAAATGGTGTCTTTTTAGCAGAAACATTACATTTTCCTGAAATATTTCCTCCTCCTTTCTAGATTTGTCACTAAAAGCCAAAGGCTTCATGTTCACCGATAACCTAAGAACACATAAAGACATCAGAGACATCTATTTTACTAAAGGAAGATTTGGGGTTTGGGTTTTGGTGTGTGGGGGGGTGGGTGTGTGCGCCTGTGTTTGTTTTTAAAGCAACCCTTACCTGCTTCATTCATTTCAATTCCACCAACTTCTTCAGGCAGCTGAAGTTCACCTAGAGCTACATCTGATGCTTCAATGGCCTTTTGAAGATCTATAGTGGAATCTTGTGAATCAAGCAATAAAACTAAAAGCAAGAAGATAAATGTTAAAGAAAACACAATTCTCTTATTTATACTCTGTCGATACTGGAATTAGAAGTGTATCAAAGCTTACCTTGATGTACTACACATGCAAAACCTGCTATATAGATTATTCTAATGCCATTAGTGGTGAACTGATTAATTACGATTGCAAGGAACAAAATCTGAGTACTGATGAGATGTAGTAAATAAAAAAAATACACTGAAGGGGAGTTTGAAGTGCTAACACGTAGATTAATTTTTAGCCATTTCAGTCCAACAGACTTTCAGTAGAACACAATCAAATCAGGTGAAAAAATATCAAAATAGTAAAAATCAGGTAAGAAAGTTTCAAAAAGTTACATTTGGTATGCTCCTACTGACCAAAGTTTCTATGTTACCTTTAGCCAGCATGCCAGCATTTGCTTCTTCCTAAAAAAAAAAAAAAAAAAAAAAGAAAGAAAAGTAATTTTTGAATTTTGGGGGAAAAAAAAAATAAATCTGTACAAACTTTAAAAGTTGGTCCAAAACTCAAGAACAGTTCTTAGAACTTAGAACTAAGCAGCTCTTGGTGCTCCAAGAATATGCACTTCTCTAAAATTCTCCTTCTGATGCCAAAAGGTACTCAAAATGCTGTACTTGTAAACCCTCTCACAAGTGACTGTGATTCTGTGATAAACAGACTAATTTTACACCTTCTCGGTTCTCTTATATTATAACTTGAGAAAAGAAAATAATGTAGCAGCAGCAAAGACATTACACTTCTATCCTGCTTGTCCTTTTCAGACATTAGAAATATTACCCTAATAAACTTACTTTAAAAGAATTTTTTAAATTTTAAAAAATTATGTATCATAGATGAACATGTGGTGCTCTATAGCTCCTTTGGTAAAAAAAACAAATCAGAATGCGTGCTTCAGGAATGCACCTGATGTGCTCCATCCACACGTGCTCCACATCAAAAGACCCGACTAAGCAAGTCAACAGTAATACCCCAAAGCTCATATAGTGTAGATTTTGGGTCCTTTGTACAAACTGCTTCTCTGTACAGAACTACATCCCTCAGTCTGTGTCACTTGGCTGGTGTACACACCACTTTAAAAGCACTGAGAGATTCATTACTATGACTACTGAGGCTAAGGCTCCAACCAGAGCTCATAATTTGTGCACTCCCAGCCACAGTTCTTAATTCAAAGGGGGAGTAAGCAGGAAAACCTGCGGAGAACTTGATCCTTTCAGTGATTTATCACAGGAAAGTGTTTATCCTTAGTAGAATAATACAGTCCCAGGATCATTATATTCTTTTTTTTCAGAGAGTACATATTAAAGTTTTACTATATTTACAGTTATATATTGCAGAACTTCTACAATTCATGCAACTCATATAAATATTTGGTAAGTTATACCTGTTCTTGAGGACTTGCATCAACTCCTGACATGATGTTTTGATTCACCTGACTTCCTTCACTTTTAAAGGCAGGATCAGCATCTGTTTCTTCTTCAAAATCTTCACTGTAGCTGCCTGAACAGTAAAATAAACATCAAATAGAATAAATATTTAAGGATGATAAAGCAGCAAGGGAAAGCTATTTCCTCTTCCCCAATCTCTTGCCTAAGAACAGCTACTGCCACTATTGCTCCTTTCACAAAAGGAACAGAAAGGTTTCAAGACTGGGTGTGGTATTAAAACCACAATAAAAGTCACACATAATATCTCTAAATTCAAATGAAGTTTTTCTTATGATCAGATATACTTAACCTCTGTCTACTCAAGGCGTACTCGAATTGACCCCTTTAGTTCAATCACTTTCTCTCACCCCCTAGCAGACAAAGTACGCTGTACATTCACCTTGACCACTTCAGCAGTTTTTAAGCTCAAAATCTGTAATTCTGCTTCCTCTGACCTGCTTTGGTGGACCAGCAGCCACCCTCAAGAGTGAGCATTATTTAAAGACACAACTGTGTCACAGCATGACCTCTACACACGCTCCTCCTTCAGTTACCCAGATCCCTCCACAAGTTCTGATTCCTTGTTGTCACACATCCCCCACTCAGCTTCTGTGGTTCCAGGCTTCGGTGTCTGCATTATCTGCAATCCTTACATCCCTGGTTTATATGATATTATTCCTATGTTTTGTCACCAATACAACTGACACACAGTCTAACTCATATGTAAAATCTACTCTACAAAAAGCAACTATTTCATCATTCTCTTTAGTTTTGGACTACAAGAGGTCCGATCAGCTGAAAATAGCTTTCTTATACTGACTTAAGACATATACAGTGCTTATCCTATTCCTGTACACGTATTATCATTTGCCATTTCATGAAAAAGCAATTTGGCAGAGACTAAACCAAACCATGCACAATGCACAGATTGGTCTTTTCAGGTATTCCACAGAAATTGCTTTCCTAAAAAGCAGAAGTACCAGTTTCATAAAACTGACCATAGCAATCAAGTAATTTCAACTGATTTATTCAGAAAAAGGCTACCAAATTGTTGTAGCATTTCTGCCACAGTTATGATGATCTCTTGCAATCTACACAGTAATCATACTTGCAAGGAGAAACGATTGCCTGCGATTAAAGTTGACAAATAGAGCCTCTTTAATATGTTTGGGAAATTCAAGCCTGATGACAAGACCTCTGGAAAGTTCAGCCAAGCGTTTACATTTGAAAATACAGTCTGTTGATTAAATTACAGGAATACGCTCTATCATAGGTTAGCAGTGAAGACTGAAATAACGAGAGATGACAAGTGAAAGACATAAGCAAGACAGAAGGAGTGTAGCACAGAAAAAGATCAGGTAAGAGCAATACTGCAGCTTCTAGTGACTAAGTTCAGGTATGAAAAGACAGTACAAAAATACAGACACTGGAGTAACTCAAACATTAAAATGTATTTCAACATCAGGGTCATTTTTTCTTCAGTTTTTGATCGATAGTTGCTGTTTTGCTGTTTTTCTTTTAGGCATCTGTCACAATAGCTTAAAAATCCGCTTCAGGACAAAAAAGCACAAACCAAAAGCAAACCCCTGAAGCTCTGTCTGAACAGCAGCTGCACAGTTGTAATAGAAGGACAATGTGGGAACTACAGATAAATGCAAACCATTAATATGAAAATCACAGTAGCTTTCAAATAAATAAAAGCTTTACCCACAATGGTCAGAGTGACATGGGAACAGAAGTCAACTGGTTTACATATTTCTCAGAACAAAAAAGTTCAGTGAGGATGCTGGACTGTCCTGTGAATCTGAAACCTAGAAAGAGTCAAGTTTTTTGACTGGCTCCAGAGGCAACACAGAGTACAGAACAAGCTGTGAGACTGTAGTTACATCCCACTCCAAACATGAAGATCCTATGAGACCCTCTGACATCCTGCTATGGCGTTTTCGTAAGACTTTGTACATGAACTGGAGCACTAATCCACAGCTTTCATTTCTGATATTCTGTTACTAAGGTTTTCACAATTTTTTGTGTACACAGGAAAATAAAATAACAATTTAAAAGATGGTATTACTGCATTTCTCTTCATGTACGGATTCCTCTTCGTCTTTTTCAGTTTTTTCATTCCTGAGGAACAAAATGAAAATTTTACTCTTCTTGGACAGCAAATAAATATAGCCTTTTTCCTCCCCAAACTTTGATACTTCTTAAAATTGGCAATAAAATTAAAAACCTAAATTTGTCCATCATATCAAATCATAGGTAAGAGAGGCGGATAAATGCCAGCAATTATTAAAATAGATACTTTACAACTCCACAGTTAAAATTCTCAGTCTAACTCTTAAAGTCACTCCCTTTCTGCATTCCCTCCGACAGCTACATTAGCTTCTCAAAGAAATTTTTATCAAGTTTGCCTCCTGTCCTGACCTTCTCATTCTGCATTAAAAAATAGCCTCTTTCCCCTCTTCCCATAAAGTTTTGTCCTTAACTAAAACTCTCCAGAATTCTGATCCTCCAAGTGTTTTCATATTGGAGGTTTCCTTCACACTCAGCATTTTTAGCAATAGCAGCCTCAATTGCCCCTCCATCCATTTCTCTTACATACATTTGAGCTTATTTTCACGTAACTGATTGCAAATGGATTTCCCTGGTCTGTGAAGGCCTCATACCTGTCATCCAGATTCATTTGTAACATCATGTCTGAGAGGATACAGAATCTTCCCTGATCTACTTCCTTCGTATTATCAGTTGTTAATTTTTCATTTAGTTACACCTTACAATTAAGAATGTTATATTGACTTGTAACCACTAAGTTACACCCAAGACAGTGTAGCTATGTCCACTCATCACCAAGTCATGCCCTCACCTTATTCTTTTATTTATTAAGCTCACTTCTGTCCTTGTCTTTCAAAAAAACCCCAAAAATAAACCACAACAATCAAAGAACTGACTGAAATCATACAGGATCCTGTTCCACAAAATCTCAGTGGCCAAAGGTGTTCAGATATCCACCATATGTACCCACTAATATAGACCACAACTTTTCTCCCCTCTAATTTACCGTACAAATGGTGCTAGTAATACAGAATCATTGGAATCCAGCTCTTTATTCAATCTTGAGTAATCAATCG
Organism: Mesitornis unicolor; assembly: GCF_000695765.1. Taxonomy (NCBI): domain Eukaryota; kingdom Metazoa; phylum Chordata; class Aves; order Mesitornithiformes; family Mesitornithidae; genus Mesitornis; species Mesitornis unicolor. Next base: position 39,781 of record NW_010169923.1, read on the forward strand.
TAGAGGAAGCTTCTCGTTCAAGTTTGGCAAAGAAGATCTCTTTTTCTTCTTCTTCTTCTTCCAAGGTATCCACTCCAACTCCCACAGCACTTTGATTAGGCTCAGAAGCTAAAACTAAATCTAAATTTCAAAACAAAGAATAAACTAATTGTGTCTGTGCTATATGTCCACTGAGAATAGTCATAATAGTTAAGCACAACTACAGACAGACAGACTCACAAAATATTAACAGTATCAAATAATCACAAGCTAATACCAGAAGTCTTCAGCTCATGAGATGCAACCGAAGAACCGAAGAATCCCGACTTGCAAGAAATTAAGGGAGTTTGTACTAACAGTTTATTTCGATCTCATTAACTCATGAAATGGCTGCACTCTCAGTTCTCACCATTTATCTCCAGGCTGTCTCTACTGAAGGAGGCAGCAAGCTCATCGCTTTTCTGACGCTGCATCTTGTCTACATGCACATTCTTGTCAGCTTCTCCCACGGGCTTCAAACTGTTCTTTACCTTGACAAACCTCCTGCTGGCTCCGTGCATTCCTAGGAAAAAAGGTTTCAATATTCTTGACTATCATCTCAATCTATTTGTACGACACTTCAGTCTCTTATCTTCCAGAACCACCAATTATAGCTCATTTTGCAACTGCAAAGATACCTAGTCTCACAAATCACATTCATCTAACTTCAATTTCTATTATGATATATGTATATCCTGTTTAATTGCAATTAATTAGTCCATTATACAAATTTTCTTCCCATCCTTCATATTTGCACAGAAACCTAGAGTTCAGCTTTGAGCAAATACAGTAACTGTCAAAACTGACTTACTGTAACGTTACTTATGGAGGACAATCACACAAACCCTGTACAGAAGTTACCATTTCTTTGTTAAAAGCCTGTTAATTTTGCTTGATCTCCTACCCACAGGCTTTAGAAAATTGTAGCCATTGGCCCAGCAGCTCCTTTTCATTTGTTGCAAATTAAATGCTTTAAGGAAAAAAACAGTAACCAAAGTTACTTAAAGGTTGCTGATGAGCACCCAGTTCTTCCATTCTGTACATTTATGCAACCACCACAGCTGCTCTCCCTAATGTAATTTCCCTGTTGTGAGGGTTCAACAACCCCTTACCAACTTTGAGTGAATTCTACTCTCAGACAGAACGCTGCCTTATTTACTTCCTTATGGAAAAATAAAAGCCAAATATTGCAGTACATGACTAGTTAAAAAGCAGTACCAAGTCCCTTCCGCCTGTCCCTAACACGCAGACATTTATACTGAGATTCTTTACAGGCTCTCTTAGAAGAAAAGCTGCTTATGCACTTTATCCAATGACACATCAAATGATTTAACAGTTCTCACAGAAGGGAACAGAAACCACGTCCGTCTTTCCCAACATGAATCTCCAGTTGGCAAAATAAACGCAGGATTTTTTGTTCTATCTGGCCAAATGATACTTAGACTGTAGCTGTGTCCTTGTAGTGAACACACCAGGAGGGGTGAAGACACTGATCATTTCCTGCTGGTGGCAGACTGCAGGACATGCATACATACATCAATAACCCTTCGGATCAAGAACAAAAAACCCATCTCTCACGTGCTGATCAACTCTGTCCTCTATACACGTCCAACCAAGTACCTTTTAAGAAATGCCACACTTGCCTATATCATGACAATGGAGAATCCTCCCCTTCAGTATGGAAAATGTACCCAGGGAGGTGGTATGGGGAAAGTAACAGCCTGAACACCTTCTCCTTGCCTACTGGGCAGCCCTTAGCATGCATATTCTGATTATAAGAGCCTCTCTGTTAAAGAGAATAGGTTTTTTTCCTTGACTTCAATGACAATGTCCCCTTGCACATTTTTTTGGGAGGCAAAATGCATAAGATTCAAACATCTTGGAAGTGAATTCCACATTCCTGTATCTAACTTCAACTCCAGCCCCAATCCAGAGCTCTGACTTGCCTTGTGTGCAACAAATAAATGTTTTGTTGTTTTAATGAATTTCAAGGAGCAGGACTTTAAAGAAAAATATAATGTATAATGAGCTTTACAAAATATTGCAAGAATTGGTCATGTGAAAATATGAGTAGTGAAATCTTTGGAGTTCAAGGAAACTACTGCTTCAAGAAGTTTTCATTAAAAGTAACAAATACCGACCAAAAGAGGCAAATCACTCTTGCAAGCCCCACAGAAATCAGTAGGGCTGTTCAAGCAGCCAAAAAACACAGTGAAGGGAGACCTTGAAGTCCATCCAAGCTGGTACTTTTTTCCAAGTTTGATGGGTTTCTCAGAGTTCAGATATTGGAAGGCAAGTAAAAACTGGATTCTTGCCCTCATTAGCAGCAGTGGTGTCCCCTGTAACCTGGGATGTGTCTGGGAATTGGAAGTGGCTGAGTTGCAAAACTCAGTGGCAACAAAGCAGTGTTTGATTTTCAGGTTATTATGGGAGGTGCTTTTTTAAAAAAAGCTCTGGTCTGGTTTGAACTGGCAGAATACTTTAAAAAATATCAGATAGCTTACATAAATCCCATGAAACCTTCAAGGTCAATGTAAGTCTGTCAGAAAGCTCATTGTATTTCAGACGATTTAAATAAAACAGCTGAGGAAAATGTTTTTCTCTAAAATTTTGTTCTGTTAAAAGGTCTTATTGTAAATTGTATATAGGAGGGCAGTGACAGTTTATCCTTGATTCTACTAACATACTCTCGTTGAAAAATAAGGCATTGGAGGTCTGGTGAGATTATGACTAATCTAATGCTCTGCAAAAATCTTGTGATCCAGCTGCAAACAGACTCCCATTTGCTCTCTGGATAACTACAGCAGAGCACCATTTGGGTAAATTACTTAAAATTACTGCATTTATCTACCAGAGAAATAGACTATTCATGCTTTTTACTTCTGTTCAGCACTGTGGGCTTTCCATTTTATACTTCTCAATGTAGTAGCAAAATGTTTAGGCATTAATCTGGATACCTGTGGAGCTTGACCTTTAGTCAATGAAAGCTTCTTGAAGCAGTAGTTTCCTTGAACTCCAAAGATTTCACTACTCATATTTTCACATGACCAATTCTTGCAATATTTTGTAAAGCTCATTATACATTATATTTTTCTTTAAAGTCCTGCTCCTTGAAATTCATTATAACAAGAAGCCGAGTTTCACTTAGAAAAATATTTCTAGCCACTACCTGGCAGAGCAAAGTTTAAGACTATAAATACAAAGGACTCAAGCCTACATACAATAACAAACATTTATTTAAAAAGTAACTTCTCCTTAGTCTGACCAGGACTTCGAGAATGAAGCCATTTTAGCTTTTTAATACCATATAAAACACAGCAAATTTGTTACCCTCAGAATTGTCTGGACTGTCAGAAGTGAGGCTTGCTTCTTCTTTGTTTAAGTACGAATCTTTCTTGTCCTTATGAAATTTTTCCAGCACTTTGAATTTAGACAAAGCCTTGCTGCGAGACTCACTAGAAGAAGGTTTATGGGGAACTACTTTTAAGTGTACACAAACATTTGGATATTTTTATACATAATGGACAGGGGATAAAAAAGAAAAATAAGATGTGAGAAGTCAAATTGCCACTTCTGAAAAAATAAATAAAATAATTATCTATAAATTTTTAGCTGTAACTAAAAGTTAATACTTAAAACTTCTGAGAATAAAACTTTTCCCCCCCTTCTTTATTTTTAAAAAAGACAAATTCCTTCTTGCTCCACGGATACCTTTCATTCAAATACACTGTTCTAGGAGCTCAACATATCACCTGAAAACAAAGAAAACCAGAAAAACTACTTCAACTATAAGTTTTGTACTACAAGTTTTGAAATAAAGCATCTAGATCAGTTCAAAGAAAAGTGGAAAAGCATAGGTACATAAATGTGAGTTACTAATGTCTGTCAGTGTCAGGCAAAAGAACTGCACGTTGGGTGCTCAAACCCTTGTGAGGACTTGCTTAGCAGCAGATACAACCAAACGCCTTCCATTCACATCAGCAGAATTAAGTTCTAGATAACAGCGCCTACGCTGAAAACCGTGCTGTCTCATGATACTTAGGTGAACGTCACAGAATACACTTGACATACCTTAGGCTAGCCAGATACACTGTATTAGACTTTTCCTTGTTCAAATTGTCAGGGTAGAGGGGGCTTCTAAACTGGCTAATTCAGAAAAAACTCTTATTTACACCTCTTTTGACTCTACCTCAACACAAGAGAGAGTAAGAGCAGTCTAAGGGATCAGGCGAAATACTTCTGCTATCTAGAAACACGAAATATGGGGGGGTATGTGACCAGAAGCTAACACAACTCGGAAACACCCAAGATGACTGAAGGAAGTAGGTGAGCACATGGCAGGTGCAAAGCACAAAGAGAAATGGCACAATATCCATTGTGATACAACACACAGGTCCTCTGTTCCCTCAACTGATGTCCAAGTCCACAAGTGAGGCATCACTTCTCTACATTTATATTCTCCCACATTTACTGGGGAACTAAGAGTGTTGACAGATGCCTTCTGCTGTAAAGAAGGCAAACACCTGATGTCTTTTAAAGCAGTCACTACAAATAACTGCCAAACTCCTCCAATTGCTCATATTTCAAATATTAAGCCCTATTCAAGAAACAGATTCAGTTTTAGTGTTTCTCTCCCAGACCGAGATGCTTTATAGCTATTCTATGCACACGAGGCTTACGACAGTAAGGCAGCACAAACGCTCTAGAAAGCTATCCTAGGGAAATACTCTACAGGCTACATAGGAGTTCACCAACATGATATAAAGACCAAGTGCCAAATATTTCTTTGTCATGACAGTCCCAAATATTATTGATCTGTGTGAATTTAACACCAAAGCCACATTTAAACTAGTACATAAAAGTTAATTACTATCGTAATCTACACAAAAGGATTTCATGGATCAACGATTATACCTCTTAATTATTCTTTGGAGTTTCTTCTACATTGGAGTTTAAACCTGCAGATTAAACAAGTTAAGTTGTCATTACTGCACCAATTTTACTGTTTCTATTCCAGAGGCAGCATGCACAGAGCGGCCTATGGTCAGCAGAGAGAAAAGAATCACATCAGTAGAAAATAAAGAGAGTCTGACCACAGTCTTTGAAATGAAACAAATAAAATGGTGAATATTAATATTCCTGGTTTACTTTCAACACCGTCTGCCCTACTACATCACCGCAGGTAGTGATGTATGATGTAATGACAACCAAGTAAAAGATCACACAGGTCTTAGTTTCTTCTGGAAACGACAAATGAAGTAAGTGGCAGCTTGCTTTCACTGAGAACACTATGGTCAAACGGATGATTTGCAAAGGATTTTCTATAGGAAACCCACCAATGATACAAAGCTAATATTGAAGAAATTTAACACAATATATTTAATCAAATACCAGACTGGCAATCTGAATGGGGACTCTTTTGTTCACTACTTTCCACTATTTCAGCATGGCTTTCCATAGTTTTCTTCTCTTTTCCCACTTTAACAAAGCTTGTTTGAAAATCTTGAAAAGTAAGACAAACAGCAAGAACAGACAGGCAAGCAAGACAGGACAGGAATTCATATTATACAATTTCTTTTTATCATTTAAATGACAAAAGCAAGTAGAAAGGACATTAGTTACAGATCTTTAACTTGTCAAATATGGAAGACAGCATCCTGAATCATAATTTGCACATTTCAGTTCAGAGCTGAAGAACAAAGAGTTCAAGCGTGCTTAGAATAACAAGTTATTTTAAAGTGTACTTTATACTTCTCGGCCAAATGTACAGAAATAGTCTACACTGTTTATCATTACTCTACAAAACCAAGGGAAAGCAGGCTGCTAGTTCAAATATCTGCCTATTTCCTGGCATTTCTGCAACAAGATGCCTTGGAAAAAAACAATCAGACAACAAATAAACATATAGCACATATTTTGTCTTCCAGTCATCTGTCTTTGTGTCTTTCCAGAAAGCACGATATAGATACTGAAGTAACTCAAAATGAAGACATCAAACTGGAAACAACTCACTGGGTTGGTGCATTACTCAAGGTGATTAGCTAGACTTTGTTAATATAACAATCTCTCTATACAGTGTCACCCAAACACACCAACTTGTACATATGGAGCACGTGTTTGTAATGCAGTGCTGCACTGTGGGTGGAGGTAAGATTTATACGTTTACATAAGTCTGATTCATGGTGACAAAACACTCTAAAAATACTAATTCTATTAGCTCACAGCCTGTTAATAAAGTCCTATCTGCAATCAATGTGGGGGTTCAAGACTAGAAGAATACTCAAGGATCTCCGTAAAATTTCAAAGAATGCCAACATAACACTTTCCAGAAATCAAATTCAGCTTACTTCCATATTTGTTATACTAGCAGCAATATTACTTATTATCTTAATTATCTTGCTATTTAGGGCACATTTAGTAATCTTACAAATCTAAATCATCATATTCTTAGCCATCCCATCTAGTAACTTATATTGCAATGCTGCTGTGCATTCATCCATTATTAACACATCTGAGCAGCATACCACACGACACGCACCTGCTGAAGAATTTTAGACCCAGCAGAATTGTATTTGACAGAGTAACTGGAAGCACGCAAGGCAAAGAGAGACACATAAAATAAAAAAGGAGCAGTTCTAGAAGCCTAACCACGTTGAATTCCCTACAGTCCCCTGACCTGTCATTTTAAAACACCGCAAGTATAGCTGCATGAACTAAAATCACAGACTACTCTGTAGTGTGCAGACACAGGAATAAATCCCTCTTCATGTGTGGGATTCACCATTTTCAGTTATAGCTACATAAAAGTCATCTACTTTCATAACTGCAGAGGAAATCTCTGTACTGAAGGTGGCCTCTGCAAATGGCTCTGTTTTGACTCTGAGTTGACTACTCCACAACTAGACTTTAGTTTAGCGGAAGAGCATTCACCATAGCACAGACTGCTGCTGTACTACGCAGTTCCTCATTTAGCACAGTAGATGTTAATACACCTACTACCATTTGCCAGTGTCCAGAGTAACAAATGTAGCCCTTTCCTCACTGAGCCATACAACCAGGAGCTCTGCTCCATGGCACAGAGCTATCTTCTTATCACTGGCAAAACGGTGCTTGGGGAAGATTTCTTTGCACAGATCTTGCATATTTCCCCCACATTCGTGTTTTCTCAGTTTTATTATCACAGAATCACAGAATCACAGA